>NC_072731.1:166835880-167074781 GCF_026930045.1 Uloborus diversus | reverse complement strand
TGGAAAATGTTTCACCCTCGTGGTAGGCAGTTCATGTCAAATACTAGTTTAAAAAGTTAATTTCAAAAATCTAATTCCAAGTTTAAAAAAAAAAAAAACTTCGAGGTGCAAACTTTCGGGGTCCGAATACCTTTGTACCGAATTTCAAAGCTGTAGCCGCTATGGGGTCAACTGCACGTTAGACAATCGCAAACACAACTTTCCAATTTCTTTGAGAAAACTTTTTTTCTTTATATATAGAGAGAGATAGTAATTAATATAACAAGGTATAATATCAAGATATTTGAAAAAATTAGAAATGGAGATAGAATGTAATCGGAATAATAATGGCTGCTGAAAAGATCAAGGAGTTCTTACTATTCTTCGATCAATCCCAAAACCTTGGACACAAAATTCGAATCATAGAATATTATGAAATGCTGGACGTTATCGACATATTAGTTTTACCTGTACTACAGATTCTAATTGTCTAATTTTTACTTGTATTGCAGATTCATAACGACATTTTGCATGCAAGCTACATTACTTAGCTCATGTATTGCCTACTTATCATTGGTTTCGGCAGCTTTTGTTGAAATACTGAATTATAAAGTTAACGTCTGCGTTATGATGCTGGTAGTTGCAATTCTTTCTATGCCTTTTGTAAGTTTTGTAAAGCTTCGCAAGATATGGTAAGTTTTTATTATTTTTACTGCTTTTGTGTTGTATTTCGGTGGCACAAGCAATCAAGTCGACAAATTCTTTATCACTACGATTATTAGTTTTTTTTTTACATAAAATAAATATAGGGTTGATTGGGGTAAAAGAGAACATGGGACAAATGTAAACAGACTCTGTCACCACATTCGTGTAATTTTTGAGATCGAATTGTTGCTGAGTAAAGATTAGGGCATAAATTGAAGAAATCCTGCGAGCTCCGTGTGATTCCAAAAATTTGGGCAGCGTCATTACAGATTGAAGATGACACTGCGAAAAAAGTTGATTTTTAAAGTTTAGTGACTTTACATTTCCAGCTCCAACAGGTCTACAAATGCGAAATAACTGGTTTCAAGTAGTTTGACCTGTCATGTGGAAAGTTACTAAAACCTTTATTTATGAATTTCACCTTACCAGCTATTTTCGGCATAAGCAATTTAAGTGTTTCTATCTACTCCATAAATATTGTATTCTAGGGTAAAATGAAGCAACTAAGTTCCCCTCCCCCCTTCTCTTTTGAAAGATTAAATTTTTTTATAAATTAAACTTTTGAATATTTTATACGAATTTAGCATGCTTTAATTTTTTTGAGTGATTTTTCTTTTTATAGGATTTTAAGTTATACATTTGGAGGATTTAGCGTGCCGCATGCATTCTGCGGGCCCCAGATTGAGCATTGTTGTAAAACTTCTTAAGTTTCTGAACTGATTGCGGATATATTGGGATTATCTATTGTGAGGCTTTTAGAATTTGAGCTTCAACCCTGACAATATTTACTTCTGTTTCGGAAAATAGGGAGGGGTAATTGGCGCTAAGTTGAGTTGAGAAACTTTCTTAGTAGTTTTTCAAAAATATTACAACTAAAATCCGAGCCAATACCTCTTCTATTTTTCACTAAACTCCCCTAAAACAGGTAAAAATAGTCAAGGGCACAGCTGAACTAACCAGAGCTGCACTATACCTACATCAACCTTTTGGGGAAATAAATGAGGTGTTTCCATCTATCCCCCCCCCCTCCATTTCTCCGGGTCAAAAGGAAACATGATTTCGTTCGCTAACGAACAGTCATGTAGTCAAATTTTTAATACCCAGGTATTCTCAGCGAGCGTACTCTTGGCCACAATGCATATCAAATTTTATGTCTCAATTGATCCAAAAGAAGAGGAAGGATTTAAAGTTGAAACACTGAAATTCTGCTTCCCTAAATGACCCTACTTGCCTTGAAATTTTTTTTCTTTTCTTTTAAGGATTATTTGACATAATTTAGAGTAAAATAGTCATAACTTGTGACGAATTACATGGGTCATTCTCAACGAATTCATAAAATTCAAGGACGCCATTTTTTTAAAGAAAAACAAATCACATTAGAAGTAAAATAATTGCTCGTGTATATGTTAGATGTATCGGAAAACGTAATTCATTAAGCCTTTTTGCGTTTTATATTTTTTGTGAACTGATTTCTTTAAAATTGGTGGTCAATTTGGCAAGTCCGTGACTAGATATTTTCTATTGATTTTACGTACACGAATTAGTAAAAATTTCTGAAACTTAGTTGCAATGTTTTGCTTTTGTGTACCTTTAACTAGGAGTAAACTATTTCGATATTTGGTGAATATCTGAATACGAATAAAAAAGCAACTTGTTCTAAGACACTTGGAAGAACCTCAAGTTCGTTACTAGTCAGAGATGCCTATCTGGGAGGGTCATGGCTCCGACTGCGCGATTGAAATTTTTAGGGAAGGGGTGTTTTAAGAGGTATTTTTCTCCTTTTTTTTTGGGGGGGGGGGGAGCGGGGTCGTGACATTTGGGCGGTACGCCCTTTCTCTTGGGGGGGGGGGAGAGCTCCATGATACTAGTAACATGGTAACAAACAGACCTGACTGGTAAACGACAATGACATCAAAAACTCTTCCAAATACGTTATGCTAGTTAATGAGATAAGAAAAGAAGTAAAATATTAAAAAAAAAAAAAAAAAAAAACTAAAAAGTTATATTCAGGCAAAAGAAAGCAGTAAATTTATATTTTTGACACAAGCTAGGTAAGGGACTGGATATTGATTTAAAATATTGACCTTTAAAGTAAATCGTACTACTACACTGTTGTTTTTCAACTTAAAAAGGAAAGGAATATAGGTAAACTAGCAAAAATACCCGGCGTTGCCTGGGTCAGTAATATTTGTGAGAAACAATCGCTACTTTCTTTTGTTTTCTGTTTTAACTGAAAGAATTCAAAACACCTCGCTTTGATGTGATTCAAATTCGAGGTTCTTCCTTACTCATAAAAGTAAAACAGCAATAAGTATAAAGAACGAAATAGTATTTAGTTAGAAACGAAAGCACGACATTTAAGCTTATAAAAATTTGAAGAATTTCCAAAATGTATCTAACAAAAACAAAGATCACTAAAAAAAACTGTGCGCTTTATTTACTTAAATAGTACACACAAAAAAAAAAAAAAAAAAAAGAAAAGAAAAGAAAAAGAAAAAATGCTCTTTACTATGTGTGCAAAAAGTGAGTTTCCAAATGTTTAAATGACTTTAGACTCATGTTTGCTCCGGAGAAGCCTTGATTCAAAATGTACATTATGATTACTTTTAATGTTGCTGTTGTTAGGCAACGAATTTTCGAAACAATGGGTTTAATATTTAATCATTTGATGTGGAAATTACATGACATTCACAGTTTTCGATCACGCCGTTTTTAAACTAAGATTCTTAGCAATAAATTATAGCCTAAGTTGTTCCCCGGTTATGTAGCTATCTATGGAGAAAAAATGGTTGAAAGCCCTCCAGTAGTTTTGAAGTTTACCCCGGACATCCGGACAGAGATTAGCCCTTTATGTATAAAGATGAGGATGCAATTCCTAAGAAAGCAATGTCATGCTTGCTCCAGAGAGGCCTTGATTCAAAATTTACATTATGATTACTTTTAATGTTGCTGTTGTTAGGCAACGAATTTTTGAAACAATGGGTTTAATCTTTAATCATTTAATGTGGAAATTTCATGACATTCACAGTTTTCGATCACGACGTTCTTAAACTAAGTTTTTTTAGCAATAAATTATAGCCTAAGTTGTTCCCCGATAATGCAGCTATCAATTTTGAAAAAATGGTTAAAATCCGTCCAGTAGTTTTGAAGTTTACCCCGGACATCCGGACAGAGATTAGCCCTTTATGTATAAAGATATTCAGCTAGTAGAAAAGAAATTTTCGCAAATGTATTGCCCTGAGTCTTAATAAAATAGTAAACCTTTTTACTTCCTTTTACAAAAAGGGAAGTATTGTATTCGCGAAAAAATTTTCACTCAAAAATCGGCCTTAATTTCCATTTTGCTCACCCCCGAATAAATGTTGAGTTTATTTTTCAACCCGACCACACGTGGATATATGCTTAGGAACGTACAGACACCCGAAATATCCATTTTGACGATCCCCGAGTTAATTACAACGAATTTTCTCGTGACGTCTGTATGTACGTATGTATGTGCGTATGTGTGTATGTGTGTCGCATAACTCTAGAACAGAATGTCCTAGAAAGTTGAAATTTGGTACTTAGACTCCTAGTGGGGTCTAGTTGTGCACCTCCTATTTTGGTTGCATTCGGATGCTCCAAAGGGGGTCTTTTGCCCCTTTTTGGAGGGGAAATCATAGTTAATTGCGATTTAAACTCAAGTGGTGTTATAATTTGGCAGACACTTGGCGATATATTGCCAGTCTTTCAGTCGCCAATTTGTATCGCCAACTTGGCGATAAATTTGGCGCTTTTTATTTATTTATTTTTTAATCTGTTTTCAATTTGGCCACTGTTGGTGATATTTAGAGAGTAAACTATTGAATCACATGAAAACTGCCAATAATGAGAAAATGACATTAAATTGGAGTAAAAGGAAGTCATGTGATGCATCAACTCGTTTTTCTTTCAAGACTTTAGTAACGGAATTGACAAAATATCAGGGACAAAATGCTTTTGTAGATATCTTTATCAAATAAGTTTTATTTTCAGGGATAATCTCAGAAATTAAAAATAATATATATTTGCCTTAAGAAATGTGTCAATTATTCTTATCCTTTTATAGTAATAGAATAAGCGAAGAAATATCATTGAATTCTAAAAGACAGATAAGGAATTATGTTTTTAATACTATATACAAAAGTTTATAGTATTTAAGTTAAGGTAAAAATATGCGAGTGATATACTATTTCTTTTTTTTTTTTTTTTTGCATTAGATATATCGCTCATGGGCTGCAATAGCGGCACAACTCAAAAAGTCATGTTTTGAGATAAGTGGGGGTTTTCAATAAAAATACATTCGAAGTGCATCTTACTTCTGCGATCTTACGGCCTAATATTGAATTATAAGTTGTGCTATAGTATTGCTGTTGGAAAATAAAGGTGTACTTTCATATTTACACCTAAACGCGTGTCTTTTGAGTTGTGTGTGCCACACTATTGCAGCTCATGAGCGATATGTACCCTAAAGAAATGTAATATTTACAGTCAGTTTTGAATAATATGTTAAGAGTACAATCATCTTTTTCACCGAGACAGTATATGTTTGAATATTTTGAAAATGGCTCACAAAGTTCTTTCTGGTACTGAGGAAGACTCAGATAGATCTGAACGAACTTCCTTTTTAATATAATTTGATAAAAAGTCATTGGAATGTAATTTTTTATGCAGAAAACTGATTTTTTCTTTTGCAGGTGGATGGGAGTTATCACTTTGTGTTCTTCTCTATTACTTTTCGTCTTGGTAATAGGAGCTTTGTTTGCGGATAAAATGAAATTTGGCAATGCTCGGTATTCAGATACAAGTATGAATGACTTAGGCCGTGCATTTGGAGTAGTTGCGTTTGCTTTTGGTGGTGGAGGAGTTCATCCTACTATACAAAATGAAATGGAGAGCAAGAAATATTTTCCTCAGGCAGTCGCAACTTCTTATCTGAGTAAGGAGTTTAAAAAATTAAATGTATTAGTTGAACTAACCGTTCAAATGAAAGATTTAAAAAAAAAGTGTTACTTTTCTTGCATAGTTTGTTTAGCAGATAGAAAATATATCTAAATTTAATTAAAAAGATTCGCTGCAAAAAATAATCTAGAAAGTTTAAACACCGCTGAATTAGTTAAATTTATGTTTCAACTATTCATACGAAGTCCACTAATTTTGGATCTTGCTTTCCTGATCCTGTAATCATTCATAATATATTATAAGTGATAGATTTTTTGGATTGTTGCCATGATGGAGCTTTCGAGGAGAAACACAGAAAAGTCATGACGAGTGAAGATACTGTGAACCTCCTCTTTTTGGAGCCTTCAAATTGGGGGAAAAAAATCTTCCTTTGTTCTGTGGTTTTCATGGGAATTTTCAGTTATCTTAGCATTTCAATATTATTCGATAAAATTAAAAAATTTAAAACCCCCGACAGGGTTGCAAATGTAGAATCAAGAGGGAAAATTGAAATCCTTTTAAAAGCCTTGTATTATTAAAAATCAATGTCAAGTATTTTATTTGCAATTAAATAGAAACTGGCAAGAGATAAAAATTTTAAAATCTTTGCGTTTTATTTCCTTGTCGGCTAACAATGAGTTCGTTTATCAATCGCGTGAATAAAGGCTTAGCCGTTATTAAAATCTGCTTCAAAAAAGCTTTATAATTCGAATTCTTTGAAACATAGAAGTTCCAAACACATTCTATCAGACGCGGAGAGAAATTCTCTTTATTTTGGTATTAAATTTTAAAATTTTAAACCATGTTTTCACTGCAAAAATCGCGAAAATCTTTTAGAGGTTTTAAATTAATATCTTCGTTAATTAATGTCATCCAAAGGTGCAACCTAGCTAAGAACACTCTCGATCAACTCTCCTTTCGAATAATTTTTTTTTTCAAAATCGGTCCATCCGTTTAGGCGCTAGAGTACCACACACAGATACACAGACACGTCAAACTTATAACCCCCTTCCTTTGTGTGTCGGGGGTTTAAAAAACAGACCGCAGAGCCAGAAGGTGCAAGTCACATTATGATAATTTTACAGGAGAGAGGGGAAACGTTTTTCTGGCACATGCAAAGGATGAGACGTGCACTCTTTTAACCCTGGTAAAAAGTATAAAATATTGTTTTTTATGAATAACTTTCTCATGGCTCGATACGGAATGTAGGCTTCCACATGCAATACACTAATAAACGGAAAATTCCAATTATTGGACTTACGTCAGTCTGCCTCTCAGAAACAGAACTATCGTTATCGATTTTGACATGAGGAATTTAGACTTGGTGTAACCGGTGGATTGCTTCCGAACAGAGCCTCTCTGGGTATGGAGAGAACTTCGGTGTAACCTGTATATCTGTAATCCTGTGTATCTGTAATTTATTAAAAATAGGCAATCAATAACTATTTAGTAGCAATTTTTGCTAAATAATTATTTAATGCTTATTTAAAAATTGATGGAATTGATGGATGGCTGTGTCGCGTCAAACTAGTGAGATCTGTATACAGGGTGTCCACCCTAATCGTGGACCAATAGCTAATTTTTAAACCGTTAGAGATAAGCGCATAATTCAAATTGGAAAATATCTGTAAATTGCGTAAAGAATCAAAATTCATGAAATTTTTTTCAAAAAAGCAAATTTTGAAAAAAATTACAAAATTTAACTTTTTATAGAGTCCTCCAGTCCTAGCATTCATATTTAGTAAAGTATTCCTGACACACTAGAATTTAAAACTAAAAAAAAAATCACTCTTCGACGACCAAAATTGACCGAGTTATGAAGTTTAGAAAAATCACGGGTTTTTAAAGATTTTATGACGTCAGCAGGAGAACTCTTGAGGAAATGTATGCGAAACGACAAAGTGTGTTAATAGGTTTCAATTTATTTCGGTTCTTGTCATCAGGGGACATTATTAATGGTTGAAAAGACTTTGCAAGAACAATTCCAGAGTACAAAGGTCTATTTTTGAATAGAATGTTTTTTTTATGTTATTTGTTTGTCATTTTAAGTAAGTTAAGTAAGTTAAGTATCTAATTTCCATACGAGAATTTGAGTGGAAAAAAAAATAGTATCTTAATTTATGTAAATGGTTATCGCTGTATTTCAAATTGAAATAAACGAAAAAAAGAAATAGTTAAAAGAAAAGGAAAAACGTAATTTTTTAAAATTATTTAGAACTTCTGTTATGCTATTTTCTAATGCTTTGTTTATTTTTTTTCCCCCAACACTTTTCATTTTTTTGGTTGTAACGAAAGTTTCCGGCCAAGAAGAAGAAGGAAAAAAAAATAATAATTTGGATTCTGACATTTTGAATTCAAATTATGTTCTTCGAATTTGTTGCGATACTACTTACTGGAGTTATTGTTTCTAGAAACAGCTAATGCCCCTCTTCCTGGGTGGTTACGTGTGTATAGGTGTGTGTAAGCAGGTGGTGTAGGTGTGTGTGTGTATGTAGGAGTGAGTTTGCATGTAGGAATGCGCGTGTGTGTAGACTTATGTGTGTGTGTGACGGAGTATCTGTGTGTGTATGTGTGTAGGGCACGGACAACAACACCCAGGAAGAGCAGATTCCGGTGGACAGTGCTAGAGGAGCAGGGGCTAATGGACGGAGGTGCTGCAGGGGCCCCGGTCGAATCTAAAAAAAGAACCACAACGTCAAGGACAGTCAAATGAAAACAATAAGAAAGCGTGATTGCTCAAAAAATTGCGTAGACTGTATTAACGGTGGCATGAATCTTTTGAAACAACAAATTATTTTTCTAAAACAATGTCAAACTTAAGATGCCCTTAAATTGAAACTTTTCTGTTAAGTCTTATTTTTACTATTCTTTTACAAAAAAATTTAATTGCTTGCCATGTTTCACAAATCAACTGACGGGGGCAAATTTCTTCCCCATTTCCATTCTGTGCCATTTGTACAAACAAGAAACCCAACGAGTAGTATCCTTTAGCAGTTAGTAGTAGTAGTAGTTAATAGCAGTTAGGAGTAGTGTCTTATAGCAGATAACACAAAATATAATTTAAGTTCAAGATCTGAAAACTCAAAAAAAAAATTTTTTTTTCTTTTTTTTTCGTTCTATACTGAGAGCTGCCAACTGCTACGAAAAAATCGTAGTTTTTACGAACTACAGCCTTGAACTACGACGCTACGTAAACGTGTCCAAAGCCTACGGTTTTCTTTCCTTTTTTTTTTTTTTTTTTTGTAATCACAGGAAATTTTTCAATCATACAGATAATATAATATTTTAGATAATACTGCTTTTAAATGTCTTTTTAGAAACAAGCAAAATAATCTTACTATAGTTAATGTTAAAAAAAAAAGAGAGAGAAAAGAAAACTTAACACGATTGCTGATAATTTTTTTCGAGAGAGCATGTTTAAAAACATAGGATCTGACCATTTTTTAAATAATTTGTATAAGTTTAATATTTAAAAAAAATTACGTTAAATTGGTGCGCTTTCATTGTTTACGCTTCTGTCGCGTGACATCACAAATGATGAAATGCCATTCATTTGCAAAATATTTAATTCGCATCTTTACTCATGTGTATTGGCAACGATATGGTTGATAGCAAGCGTAGAGCGCAATTTTGATTAGCTTCTTGATTATCATAACGTGGAAACACAGTGAAAAATGCGCCAAAGGACATCATTTGTGACGTCATAAAGACCACGCCTTGTTTTCAAAATCGGACATTTTAAAAAATTAATGAAAAAATAACTGTTGGGAGAATGAAAGTATTTTCTGGGTCCATGTTATTTTTTTTACTCATTCTATCAATTTCAGTGACTAAAAGTAGTACTTTTGATTAAAGGTAACAACCCAATTACGTTCACATGGCTTGGTGCAGAACAGGCTTCTACATACAATATGCACTAATAAACGGAAAATTGCAATTTTTGGACGTCAATCTGGCTTTGGGGGACATAATTTAAACGTAAATTATTCATTGCGTCTGTTGCATTCGTAATTAAATGTACCGTTTTATCCCCCCCCCACCAGCCAGGGATTACCAAATAGGCAATGCAGGCAGTAGCCTAGGGGTCTTGAGGGGCTCCGGAGAAGTATCAAAGTTGCAAATACAAAAAAAAAAAAAAAAGTTATATTTTTTTCAAAAAAAAGGGGGGGGGGTGAAGTGCTCCTTCCTTGTTTGTATTCAATAAAAATATATGTGCTTGCGTGTTGGGTGTGAAAAATTTCGACGCTACAGACCCCCGCCCCTGTTTTCTGATCTCGCGATGACTCTAGGGGGCCCAGCACTTCTAATGCATAAGGCCCTCCGACTCCTTGATCCGACCCTGCCACCCGCATAAAACTCTGCTACTAATTTAGTTCTTCAAAAGTTGGCAGCTCTGTCTATACTCACTGATGATAATGCGGTTAAAAACAAAAAATACGATTTCAAAACTTTCAATAATTTATTTATTTCGCTGTCTGCCTGCTTTTAGCTTGGGAAAAAGTTTCGATTTTGAGTCGATTACATAAAACACTTTAAATGTCTCAATGAAATTTAAGTATGGGATAATTTGATGACAGAGTAAACATGAGAAATCCTGTTAAATGGCTAAAAAGAACAAAAAATAATCTTTAAACAATATTACTATTATTTATTTTTATTTCTTTTCTTTTCTTTTTTTTCAAAACAAAGAAAAAAAATGAATGTAATGAGGTCGTTTCAAAAATTTTAAAAGTATTTTTTTCTGAAAGAGCATGCTTAGAAACATAAGATCTGACCATTTTTTAAATAATTTGATAAAGTTTCATATTTAAAAAAAAAATACTTAAATCGGTGCACTTTCATTGTTTATGCTTCTGCCGATGACATCACAAATGCTGAAATGCCATTCAGTGTTGCCATTCACAGAGCAAAATATTTAATTCACATATTTACTCACGTGTATTGGCAACGATATGGTTGATAAAAAGTGCAGAGCGAATTTTAATTCGCTTCTTGATTATCATAACGTGGCAACGCAGAAGAAAGATGCGCCAAAAAGCATCATTTGTGACGTCATGAGGACCATGTCTTGCTTGAAAAATCGGACATTTAAAAAATTAATTAAAACATAACTGTTGGAAAAATAAAAGTATTTTCTGAGTCCATGTTTTTTTTTTGCTTATTCTATCAATTTCAGTGACAAAAAGTATTTCTTTTGACGGAAGGAAACAACCCTATTGCTTAATGCGTAATATTTGATTTCAATATATATATATATATATATATATATATATATATATATATATATATATATATATATATATATTAATGTTCATTTATACTTAATGATATGTGCGGATGGAAGTAAGAGGTTTAGAGAAAAAAACGATGAACCACTTTGATGAAAAAAAAAAACACCTTCAATTGATAAATATACCTTTGAGATCATAAATAGCACTTCAAAGACTTTTCAACAATTAATAATGCATCCTGAGAGCAAGAGTCAAAAATAAATTGAAATCTATTAACACACTTCGTCAATTTGCATACATCCCCTTAAGAGCTATCTCGCTGAAGTCATAAATGTGTCAGGAATGCTTTCTTACTACTATTATATATGCGAAAGTTTGTCTGTATGGATGTATGGATGTATGGATGTTTGTTACTCTTTCACGCAAAAACTACTGAACGGATTTTGATGAAACTTTACAATAATATAGCTTATGCATCAGAATAACACATAGGGTAGTTTTCGTCCCGTTATGGGGGGCAAAACCCCCTTAGGGGGCAATAAAACACAATTTTTGTATAAATTCTCTAATATTGGGATGAAAAAATACTTGCACATATTTACATTATATGTCCATCGAAAGCTCTGATTTTTCTGCTGAAGATGGCACCTATTCGAAATTTCTAAGTAGAATAAAAAACGAGTTATGAGCTTTTTAGATCCGTGTTCGAAGGCTTTCCTCAGCTCAATATAGTATTTAGTGTATCATCTCAACTCCCTGTCGATAGCGACAATTGTTGTATTGTTGACTTTCTTTGCTTTTCGTGATTGTTCAAGGCTTTTCTCAAGTCAAATCTTGAAGTAAGATTTTTGCACAAAATT
This sequence comes from Uloborus diversus, assembly GCF_026930045.1. Classification (NCBI taxonomy): domain Eukaryota; kingdom Metazoa; phylum Arthropoda; class Arachnida; order Araneae; family Uloboridae; genus Uloborus; species Uloborus diversus. The sequence continues at coordinate 167,063,047 of NC_072731.1, read as the reverse complement.
GGCAAATAATACATGATTTGGCTGATGATTTTCCATTTAAACGGAACTTTAATGTAATTAATGGTTTTTATTATTATTTATGCTGATTGAACACTTACTCATTATCCAAACAACCAGCAGATCGCCATAATTTTTGCAGAAAGATTTCCGTAGCTGATGCATTTGGCAGTTTTTTCAACGTTGCTGTTTTTGAAGCCGAAGACTACGTCATAATGTTTCTCAGCTTTCACCATGTAAACAAAATATCGCCAATCAAAGAATTTTCAAAAGACTTTTTTTACTGTGTTAAATAATCCAGCAACTAAATTAGGCAAATCCATAAACAGCACAAAAACTTCCATTAATTTTCCTTTTTGCACAATTTCAAACAATCACCAAATTTTATTACTTATTGTGGTAACATTTCGGATGAAACTGTTTAGCGCCATTTTATGGTGACCAAAAATATCTCAGCATCTGGCGACGATATCTCTGTAACGAAAATTAATATCATATCGTTTTACAAAGTAAGGAAAGAATGGGGGAGCATCATCGAAGGTACCCCGAAACGACTTTCGCAAATTCGGTAAAATCGCACCAAGAGCCACAATGATTGAAATTTCCCGAAATAACTAAAGCAAGTATAAGGGGATTACGAGCGCAGCTACTTTTTTTTAATCACTTCGTACTTCATTAGCCATACAGAGAAGGTTTTAGACTCCATGTTAAAAAAAAAGTATCAACAGATTAATCTTTTTAAACATGAGAAGATTAATTTCATGTTTTTTAAATTTGTATATGCTTAAATATAGTGCTTTCGTTTCTAAATCAATACTACTTTGTTCTTTATACTTATTGCTTTAGTTTTATGGGTAAGGAAGAAACTCGATTTTTAATCACGTAAAAAAGATGTGTTTTAAATTCTTTCACTTAAAGCAGAAAACAAAAGCAAGTAACGATTTTTTCTAATAATTATTACTGACCCAGGCAACGCCGGGTATTTTTGCTAGTACTAAATATAAATGCTAGGACTGGGGGACTGTATAAAAAGTCATTTGTATTTTTTTCAAAATTTGCTTTTTTGATAAAAATTTCATGAATTTTGATTCCTTACGTAATTTAAAGATTTTTTTTCCGATTTAAGGTATACACTTATCTCTTACGGTTTAGAAATTAGCTATTGGTCCACGATTAGAGTGGACACCTTGTATATAGGTTCCTGTTTGAGACTGTCGTCAGGATTTCGATACATTAGTAACTTAAAAAAAAGAAGAAAAGAAACAGGTTGTTCTCTAGACTTTTACAATTTATTGAGTTCGTAGTTTACTTCACAAACTCAGAATTGATTAATTTCTGATATTTATATTTTGATGTCAGAAATATATTTCAATTTTAACATTTAAATACATCTACTTTTAAATAATTTCAGTGATTCTACTTCTTTACGTGCCTCTGCCGATTCTTGGTTATGCTGCCTACGGACTAGAAACAGAAAGAAACATTTTGAGACATTTTCGTGGAAATGAAGATTTGAACATCACAAAAGGTTTTCTGCTTTTCCTAAGTGCTTGCCACTTAGCTGCTACAATGGTGATATACTTCAATCCCATATTCCAGAATATAGAAGATATCTTAAACTTGTCAAAAAGTGAGTTAAAGTTTCGTTTTTATTTGTAATCATAATTTCGCGGAAAATTATTAAAATACTGTCGTAAGTCGAGTCGGGAAGCTTGAAGTGTAGTCAATACTGATTCGGAAAAAGATATTCCCAAACCGTTAAACTCGAAGACCTTAACTAAACAAGTTACACAGCCCTACCTACTGCACAAATTATACGCATACCCCCAGTGGCTGAAATGGACCCTTATGTGAAAGTCACGTGACAGTCACAAAACGTTAAGGTCAAGAAATGTCACTATAAAAGCACCAATAGATTGCCACAATTGACGAATATCAGTCCTTGGTGCAATCTCAAATTAACATCACGAAATGAGCGGTCGGAATTAATCATTACAGCGCATTCACATGAAATAGGTCACAAATGAGTCAAATTGTGACCTCTGTGCGACGTCACAATGCTGTGACATTGTTATTGTGATCGTTGTGACTCGCAATGACGTCTTTGTAATTTTGCCGTGACTTGTGCTAACAGTCAAAGAAGTGCAACGAAATGTAAAACGTTTATCTTCGCGAAAATATAAAGAAAAAAGACTTCCTTTTACTCCAATTTAATGTCATTTCCCCATTATTGGCATTTTTAATGTGATTCAATAGTTCACTCTCTAAATATCACCAACAGTGGCCAAATTGAAACCAGATTATATATATATATATATATAAACCCGCCAAATTTGTTGGTAAGTTGGCGAAAAAACTTGGCGATTAAAATACTGGCGATATATCGCCAAGTTATAACATCACTTGAGTTTACATCGAAATTAACAATGATTTCCCCCTTTAATCAAAGACACCTTTAGAAACACACGAATGCAACCAAAAAGGGAGGTGCACAACTAGACCCCACTAGGAGTCTACGTACCAAATTTCAACTTTCTAGGACATACCGTTCTAGAGTTATGCGACATACATACGTATATACGCACATACAGACGTCACGAGAAAACTCGTTGTAATTAACTCCGGAAGCGTCAAAAAGGATATTTCGCGTGTCTATACGTTCTTAGGCACTTATCCAGGTGTGGTCGAGTCGAAAAAAAAAACTCAACATTCTTTCGGCGGTGAGAAACATGGAAATTAAGGTCGATTTTTGAGTGAAAATTTTTTTGCGAATATAATACTTCCTTTTTTGTAAAATTAAGTAAAGTGTGTTTTTTTTAGAGGTAGAGAACTTTAGGTTCAAATAAAACACAGTTAATTGTTGTTAATTGCCATGAATGTTGCTTTATTCGAAAGATGATTCTTTGCCATTTTTATTTAAATATGATTTCTGTCATATGGCCACCTCGGCTGGCTTGGAGAAAGTTCTATTCGAAAGTCCAATTTTCTCACTTTTGCAGCAATAGAGGCCGTATGTCAGTAATAAGGTGGCGAATGTTCTCTTCCAAGGCGTCAATCGTCTGTGGCTTATCGGTCCAGACCAGAGACTCCACATAGCCCCTCAAAAAGTAGTCCAGCGGTGTTAAATCGCGTGATCTTGCAGGCCAATTGACCTGTCCATTACGCGAAATTATTCGTTCACCGAACGTTTCTTTCAATAAAGCAATTGTAACACGCGCTGTGTGGCATGTTGCACCACCTTGTTGTCTATTCATGATGAAATGGCAAACCGAACTGAACACAAATCAAGTGACAGCTATCAAAATGGCACACATATCAAACAGTGTTGTCAACTTAAAGTTCTATACCTCTGAAAAAGACACCCTTTAAAAATTATCTAGCATTCATTTGAATGTTGACGTCTTGAATTCCTTTCGCAATCACGAATTCCGATAGGACTCTACAGGTTGGATTTCTTGTTTTTACACATGGAATGGAATGGAAATGGCCAAGAAATTGGCACCCGTCATATTATGACTGGTGATTTTCGAGAATAATCATTACGAGGCATATCCATAAAAAAAGAAATAGTGGTGAGGATGCGGTAGTAAAGATAAAGCTTTTATGACCGATATCCACCAGTACACTTCTCATAAAGATCATTTACAGCGTATAACGTGATGTATTTTTATTTCTTGTCAATCTCAACTGATGGGAATCAGTATTCTGGAAATTTTGTATTTAGACCAACGTGACTCAGCTTAAATTATAGCGAATCTTTCTTACCAACTGTGATATGGTTGATTACGCAGAAAAATTTTGGATCTTTATACAATGACGTAGGTCTGGCGCTCACGGGCTCTTGTTCTATATGGTATAGCACACTTTTCTAATACTTTTGAGAACGCATTTGAGAAACGTTTCGGAGACTGACAGAGATCTTTTCGTTTAGAACACTTTGTGGCACACTTTCTACAGCACTTTGGAAACACGTTCCCCTAAGTTTTTGTGAAACAAATAGTATCGGTTATCAACTGCTGCCGGGCAATTGGCGACCTTCGATCAGCGGGAAAGGCAATCCTTTTCGGCGCATTCGCGAAACCAACCAATCGCGATTCGCTGCAACAAAATTTCGAGGAGTACCATATTGAGTGATTCTATGACTGGTAGTAAAATGTTGTTGAAATTATATTTATACGAAAAAAAAAGCAGTGATTTCATGAGTGTTTCTAAACGTGTTCCATATCTGTTCTCAAATGTGCCCCATTCTGCTCTCAAATGTGTCCCTTAGTTTAAATTTAACAAATATCCTGAGCGAGGCACAGTGGGAACAGATTCGGAGCACGTTTCCGTGCACTTTCTTTCTAACGCAGCACATTCGGAACACGTTTCAGAAGGCAACTGGAACACCTTTTCTGAGCAAAAGTGTTCCAAAAATGATCTTAATGTGTGCTCGGAATTTGCAGTGTTTCTGCCACAATATGTATTTGTAATAACTTTACTTTTTCAGAGTTTGACTGGAAAGTATGTTGCGCTCGAGTTTCTGCACTTGTATTCATTTTGATCATGGGATTAGCGATGCCATTTTTTGGAACACTCTTACCATTCATTGGAGCATTTTTGGTAACATTTGTGAGCATAGTACTACCGCCAATTTTCTACATTTCACTGGTACAGCAGAAAAATGACGATTTTCCTGAAAGGTATCGTTTTACTGTTTATATATTTTCATTTTGATGCTAAACAGCACTATCTATTGAAAAAAAAAATTGAACTTTGACATCTTGAATTCAAATTATGTTTTTCGCAATCACGAGTGTGTGTAGGTGTGTTTGTGTGTATGTGTAGGTGTCTGTATGTGTAAGTGTAGGCAAGAAAGTGACGCAATCTACAAACGGTTTTTGATAGAAGAGTAGCATTGTGAGGCGGCCGGCCGACAGTGGTGCTGCAGAGGTAAGCGGGGGGGGGGGGGCAGAATAAAATAAAGGAATTCAAAACAGTCAAGTGAGAACAATAAGCAATCGTGATTGCTCAAAAACTGGTATTTAAATAATGTACTCTGAGTAGTACTTGAACAAAAATTATTGTTAAGTTAAAAATTAAAACTTCAGACTTCTGTCGGCCTTACCTCGTATTAAAACTCGTATTATATATATATATATATATATATATATATATATATATATATATATATATATATATATATATATATATATATATATATATATATATATATATATATATATATATATATATATATATATATATATATATATATATATAATACGAAAAGCCTTAAACCTCGTATTATATATATATATATATATATATATATATATATATATATATACTAGGAGTACCCGCACGGCTCTGCTCGTGCTATAAAACTAAATAAAAAAAACTCTTAGAGCAAGTGTAAATTTCCCTTTCCACTCCGAAATAAAAAGAAAGATTCTGTTTCGTTAGTTAAAATGTGCACATATAATTTTGTCTGAGCTCCAAACATAGTCCATAAAGTAATTTTAAGAAAAATTTTGATATAAAGATTACACTTGTCCGTCAAAATTCTCTCGAAAGAATTTTTTTTCTTTAATTTATTGGAATGATTTTGTAAACTATATCACTCATTACGCCTCATTCATTATGCGTTGGGGCCTTCGTGGCTTTGTGGTAGAAACTTCGCTTCCAATACCGGTAAACGTGGGTCCGATAACCTCGGATGCTCTGAGTGGTGTATTTCCTTTCTTTACGCTAAAAATCTTTCTTATGTTGTCTATGTGTGATTAAAAAAAAAGTCCAAAATCTCGAGGCAATGGCCCTAAATCCTTCCATGGTTATTAACCATGGACACGTAAACAACAGCAGTACTGTCATATAAGTTAAAGGCAACTATTTTTAACTTAAATAAAAATATCGTCTTTTTTATAGCAATGAATGGACTTTAAAAACCACTCCACCGCAGTTATTCGGTCAAAACACATAAACTTGAATTTTGTCAACCTAGTGCATGAAAAATTATTTAAATTAACAGTTTCTTATTGTTACTTCTCTATCACGAAAGTATTCGTCAGTTAAAAGATTGAATTAATACACAATGTCACAAAAATATCCAAAAAGGCCAAAAACTTGGTTCAGAAAAGTGTCATTTCATCACGGAGCAGAAAATAGCACAAACATTGATGAAAAAAGAATAGAATTTTTTTTCTCTGTCTCGTTTTTCATATTTTAACAATGAAGTGCAGTAAAAAAAACAGCTGAAATGAAAATAATTTCACTGTAATCGCTTAAACCTTTAAAAAAAAATAAATAAATAAATAAATAAAATTAAAAAAAAAAAACTCTTTCCGTTACACATGAAATTGCTCTGAACTAAAAGGCATTATTTTCTCTATTGTAATTAAAATAGCAGGGCTGTGGAAATTACCGAACGCTGTGGATCGCTGTAAAATAAAATCCCAACAAAACATAAATGTGAAAAGGAGCCAAGTTCGATCAAAATGAGGCCCTGGGTAGACGGTGTCATCGATAAAATAATTCAGATCTAAACGGGTACCAAGTTCCATAGATGTTCCTCAGAAGTTGGATTGTCCCATGTTTTCCAACTCATTCAGTGGTCGTCAAAAAATAATTTCCAAAATATGTGCCCACTCCAATTATACAGTAACTTGGCAAGTTTAAATCCGGAATGAAAGAGAGTAAAAAAATGTTTTCAAAATGAATTGAAGAACACGGGGCAATCCAATTTCCATGAGGAACTGCTATGGAACTTGTTATCCGTTGAGATCTGAATCTTGTCGGTGACACCGTCTACCCCGAACCTCATTTCGATCGAACTTGGCTACTTTTCACATTGATATATTGTTTGGATATCATTAAGTTTTGAAAGCTAAATCATAGTAATGTTCTTCTTTACAGTTAAATGTAAAAGCGCGTAAGGAACGCTTTTTCCTTACCCATAAAAGTAAAATGGCAATAAATACGATGGACAAAATAGCACTCTATTAGAAACGAAAAAACGGCAGTTAAGAATATACAAATTTTTATTCCAAAATATGAGGAAATTCCAAAATATGAATTTAAACTTCACTTGTTTAAAACGATTTACCTTTTTTTTTTGAAGATATTCTAAAATCGTCTCTATATTGCTATTGAAGAACAAAATCTTAAAAAATGTAGCCGCCCGTAATCCCTTACTGCGATTTAAAATGTTACGAAATTTGCGGTAATCGTTTTGAGATACCTTGGATAAGTCTCCCGCTCCCTACTTTGTAAAACTGTGTGTTACTAATTTTATCGAAGAGATAGATAGTGTCGCCAAATACTGAGATACTTCCGGTGACCTTGAAATGATGCTATCCGAAATGTTTCCAAAATAAGTAGTAAAGTTTGGCAATTGTGCTTGAAATTGTGCGCAAACTTGTGCTGTTTATGGATCTGATTAATTTAGTTGGCGGATCATTTTACATGTTAACAAATGATATAAAGAAAGAAATATTAAAGAAATGGCGATGTTTTGGTTACATAGGGAAAACAGAAAAACAGTATTCGCGTAGTTTTTAGCTTCAAAAACAGCGACAATTGAAAAAGTTGCCACTTGCCTTAGCTATTGAAGAGATTCCGCAAAAAAAAGTTTGCCGAGATTCCTGCTGGTCGATCAAGCACCCAGTCAACACAAATAAATTTAAAAAAATAATAATAATAATTTGAATTTTGACATCTTTGAATTCAAAATATGTTTTCCGCAATCACGAGTGTGTGTATGCAGGCGTGTGTGTGTGGGGGGGGGGGGGGGGTATGTGAGTTTGTGTGTAGGGATAAGTGTATGTGTGTAGGCATGTGTGTGTGGGGGTTATGTGTATGTGTGTAGGCATATATGTTTGTGTCTGTGTGCAGGCATGAATGTGTGGGTAGTTGTGTGTATATGTGTGTGTGTATGTGTAGGTGTCTGTATGTAAGCGGTTGTGTATGTGTTTGTGTACGGGTGTTGGTGTATGTGTGTGTGTAGTTGTGTATGTGAGCGCGTGTGTGTAGGACATGGATGCAACCTGGAGACGGCTTTCGCTATAGGAGCAGCATCGTGAGGAGCCGGTCGACGGTGATGGTGCAGAGGGTGGTGGTGGGAAAATAAAGTCATAGGACATCAAAACAGTCAAATGAAAGCAATAAGCAATCGTGATTGCTCAAAAAAACCCATTAATTGCCTGAAAGTTGCGTAAAACTGGAAAATAATCAGCCAAATCCATGTATTATTTGCCTATCTTGTGCAAAAAATCTTACTTTGAAATTGAATTTGAGAAAAGCCTTAAACACTCAGACGAAAAGCAAAAATAGTCAACAATGCAACAATTGTCGCTATCGACAGGCAGTTGAGATGATACCCTAAATACTATATTGTATTAAGGAAAACCTTCGAATATGGAACTAAAAAGCTCATAACTCATTTTTTATTCTACTTAGAAGTACGGAACAAGTGCCATCTTCAGCAGAAAAATCCAAGCTTTCGATGGACATATAATGTTAACATGTGCAAGTATTTTTTCATCCTCATGTTCGAGAATTTATACGAAAATTGGGTTTTATCGCCCCCTAGGGGGTTTTGCCCCCATATCGGGGTGAAAACTACCCTATGTGTTACTCTGATGCATAAACTATATTATTGTAAGGTTTCATCAAAATCCATTCAGTAGTTTCTTAAGCTGAAAATTTCTCAAAGCTCAATATGAGTACTTCGTGCTCGGTCTGCTTATTTAAATGCAGAAGCTGGTTGGTCGGCACCCTACTTTTCGCCAACATTTAAAGTTTTCTCCCTCCTTAAATATATCAAAAGGTGAGGTTGAAATTGGGAAGCAGGGGGGGGTGGATTAGTTCTCGGCGAAAAGTAGGAGACGCCGATTGGTCGTTGAACAACAACGAAAATACCAAAACTCTGGCTGCAATTTTTGTAGACATTTACTATGAAGAAGTGAAAGTTACAACTTTATACTGCACAAATCATTAAAAAATATGCATGCACGTGCTTCAGAGTTAAAAAAAAACTTTTTTCAAGGCAAGCATCAAAGGTGTAAATTATTCGTTGCTCCTCCCACGTTTAATTTTGCACGAAAGTAATCATTCCATTTTTATATAATCACTGTAATATCTATAAAAATAGTAAATTTCTCAAAAAAAATCTTTTTAATGTCGAATGGGTAATATACATACTCCATATTTATATGGTATAGATTTGGTATAAATTAAGTTAACTCATGATAAATTTTATTAATATAACATGATAATGAATAAAAGTTAAACACGACTTTTCTTGATAGGCGTATCAGCATCAAGGAATGGATTATGCTCATTCAAACAATAGGCATTGGTATCCTTGCCGGATGCTATGCGACCTATGCTTCCTTTGGTATTTGGTGGTCAGAAGAACTTCATTGGTCGTTGCTTGGACCATATTCCCTGAACATTTATTGCGTAAAAATTAAGAGATGAGAATGCAAAGTACAAGAGTATTTATTTTGTGTGTAAATAAATTTTTGCAGGTCTAGTCTCAATCTATTATTATTGTTATCACTATTATTATTTATCGTTTTTGAAAAATTCATGTAGGGCAGACCGACCAGTGAATGAACAATTCGCATTTTTTTTTTTTTTTTTTTTTTTTTTAAGAAGTAGAATTATTTTTGATATTACCGATCAGTTTCTCATTTAGCGTGACAATTAATGCCACCAGACGAAGTGCGCATGAGAGGATAATCCTTCGACTTCAATATCCACCTTCTGGAAAAAGTTAATGGAATATGCATTCTTTTACCTAAGAAAATCTTCCCATTTAAATGACCTTCTAAGGTCTACTTTTCGTGAAATACAGTAGAACCCTCGTTTTACGCGGAGTTACGTTCCACGGAAAATGCCGCGTACATTGAAACCGTGTAAATTGAGACCTAATACTAGTGTTAAAATAAGGGTTTGGTTCCGTAGATAACAGAATATTTCATTCTAGTAAAGACTAATTGTATGATAAGTTTAATGTCTTATATCGACTTTTATGCACAACATGCATAAAGAAAAAATAAATTAATTTCGAGCCCTGTTTACAAAGAGGAGCTGGCTATGATAGTCTTTTGGCAGTCATTAAGATGTTTTCTTTGTAATTCTGCAGAGCATTAACGCATCCGTGATCACTTGCGTCATTTCCATGATAGAATCTTCCTTCACTAACAAATCAGAAAGATCATTTCTATTGTCTAGGAATGGCTCAAATTTTCAATGTGAACACTTTCGGTGTGTGTCACCGACGTCGGTATCCTCGTAAGTTTTGGTCTCCTTTGTCACTCCTAAAGCTCTTCTTCCAGTGAGTTCTGAACTGTGTGAGTTTAATAACTTTACTTCCGGAAAGAGCTCTGGAACCAATCGCATAAAATGTCTCCAGTGCCCAAGCTCGATTATTAGCACGCCAAAATGCAGTTGATTACGCTTAATCTGCAATCTCAGGTGTTTGGATTTTGAAAGAGGGGAAAACTTTATATTTGCATTGCCTCATCCGCGTAAAACCGAAACTCATCCGCGTAAAGTAAAATAAAGGTGTCAAATCTTAAACCGCGTATAATGGAAACCGCGTAAAATAAACCCGCGTAAAGCGAGGGTCTTCCGGTGATGGTGCTGCCATCTATCGGTATATAAAATAATGGAGGCAAGGCACTTAGTATGCAGTCCTCGACATAAATACAGTTGAAGTCCGTTGTGACTCTAGAATAGAATAGAAAGCGAGGGTCTGCTGTAGTGAAAGAGCTTGAGTTAGAGATTTAGTTTAAATGCAGGTAACAGCTCACTCACTACTGTGCAGCTCTGGTTACTTGAGCTGTGACCTTGACTATGTTTACCTGTTTTAGGGGAGTTTAGTGAAAAATAGACGCGTTATTGGCTCGGATTTTAGTAGGTATATTTTTAAAAAACTACTAAGAAAGTTTCTCAACTCAACTTAGTGCCAATTAACGCTTCCTATTTACCGAAACCGAGGTAAACATTGTCAGAGACGGAGCTCAACTTCTCAGAGCCTCACAATAAAAGAGTTCAGGAAAGGTTTCACTCACTGTGCCATCTAGCACTGGTAGCAATACTATTATTTTTGCGGTGGCCGATGAACAAGTTCGAACGTTCACTCCTTCGGCATCAGTTTGGTTAAGGATCATTTGTTATGAAACCCAGTTTGAAATGTGCATTTTATCATTTTCTTGTGCAGGTCCGTACATTAAGTGGATGTCTGAAAATTTCAATTTCTTATTGCGATGCATAGTGTTGCCCAATATAACAGAAAATACCCTTCACTAGGGAAAGATGCTTACCCGTTTGCCATTAATATAAAATAGCCTTCTTCCCACTGAAATGCATATCCGTTGGCAAAAAAGTACACTGCCTCTTATACCTACATTCTTTTACCATTCCAACACACATTTAGCAAATATTCTGTAAAAATGGTTTATATATAAGTAGCAGTAGTGGTTTTTATATTAGTACCAGTAGTTGTTTATACATAAGTATGCAGTATTTATCAGCAGCAAATCTTTATAGAATGTTAAAAAATATATTTTAGTATTAATAGTTTTATTTGCAAGTTATCCCAATAGCATAATAAAATATGTTTTTAATGTTGCTTCGTAGAAAAAATCTACTTTAGAGTAAAAGTCTGCACTATTGATATAAAAGTAACTGAAAACTACATCGATAGTGTGACAACTAATAGTTAATCCTGAGCATAGTTCTTATTTGTACGCTCTCTCTACTTTAAGTTCATACACAAATATTCTGCTCACATAGGTAGAAATAATATTGATTTTTAAAGGTAAAAGACCATGGCTTCTTTTTTATTTGAAAATTCACACCTTATTCAGGACACATTCAATAAGTAATCATTATTGAAACAAAATCGGGCCGTGGTAGCCCGATCGGTAGAGTGTCGGATTCGGGGCCGGAGGGTCCTGAGTTCGAACCTCGATGGTCGAAGACCCACCGTCGTCATTAAAGGGGACTGGGCGACGTTGAATATGCTCGTGGTCTCAATGTCCTCCAAGTGAAACGATACCACTGGGGGTGCTAGCACCAGGTAGCTATTAGCTCCTGGACTAGTTCTAAATTCTCATTTACTGTTCGATCCGGTGATGGTGCTGCCATCTATCGGTATATAAATAATGGAGGCAAGGCACTTAGTATGCAGTCCTCGATATAAATACAGTTGAAGTCAGTTGTGACTCTGAATAGGAATAGGAATAGGTATTGAAACAAAATGAGTAAAAAAGAAATTTATTTCGTCTTCTTAACAGTAAGTGTGTAAATCACTATAAATAATTCACTGTGTATACAGTAATTCACTCAAAATTGAGTAAAAGTTGCCAGCAACTAAAACAAAACAACTTGTTAGTTTCGAAGAATACCTACATGAAAGGCATGGGAAACTTTTGGTAGAGATGGTTTTTGAGTAACGCAATTTGTTTGTACCTTGTTAGCAAACGAGAAATATCCTTTTCCGCAAATGTAAATGTTTGAAGAAGGAAAAATTGAGGTATGATATCGACATCAACTTATATACAATTAACAATTTTAAAATTATGATGTATTGAAGTAAAATTCACTAAATAGTACCAGAAATACACCAAATTTATGAAAAATTAGGGCATTGAACAAAATCTTCATAAACGAAAGTACAAAGTGTTGTAGAAACATGGCGCAGAGCACTGGGACTGCCTCTTCCTCAAGCTTGGCGTGCGAAAATACTTAATTCAACGCTTGGAAGAACGTAGCAAAACCTTTTACAACCAAAAGTTTACTAAGACATGCCATTTACACGATGTAGAAACAAATGTTCGTCTTCTTCTGAAGTAACTTTGTATTGTAGGAACCAGTTCAGTCCATTCCTGCTGCTGTGATATTTACGTAACATGGTGGGTTAAATGACTCTGGTTTTGCAATGTCTACTATCGCAGAATAAGTAGCTATGCCGCCTCCTACAACTCCAACCACCATAATTACCCACAGATACACTTTTTCATAAGTCGGTATGCGCCTGAAATAGTAATATAATTTTAGATTAAAACCTTTTGTTTTGGGGTTGAAAACAAAAAATTCCAATAAATAAATTAGTCATGCATTTACGATATATTTATTTTAGATTGATATTAGCAAAAGAACAAAATTTCATGCATTTTGCTACTTACAGGAATTAACATGAAATTAAATGTTTAAAAAAAAAAAAAAACAGATCCTGAGGGTCGACCTAGCATAAGAACTTCGTGTATCAGAACATATATAAAAACTTATACATTAAACATATTACATTTTTTAGATAACATGGGAAAACACGGAAAAGGAAAGATAATCATAGCTCTACTTAGCATTGCCAATCGCAATGGAAAATTAAGAGGAAATATTGAAAATCATTTTAAAAGCTTTGCATGCAAAAAATAAGTCGTTTATTGGTTAACAAATATCAAATGGCAACTCAACTTATAAAATTTAGAAACCATTCAGATTTCTCGACTTGTCTAACAACAATGAAATCCAGTCTACCAAAAATTATGACAAATCGTGTGAATCAAGCCTTGGAATTGTATTTAAAAATCTACTAAAAAGTTATAATTTCACTTCAGTAACACTTGGAAGTTCCCAACAAATTCTATCATACGCAGGAAAAGAAGTTAAAACATTAGTACCAATTGAATTGATTGTTTCAGAAAGGGGCAAAAGTCTTACGGGAATCCATTGGACTTACGCCCTTTCTGAAATAATCGATTCATCGTACTTTAGATTGGCACTAATATTTCAAATTTCCGAGCAAGTCTTCAAAGCCAAATTGCGAAATAATGCTAATTTTCATAGACCAATATCTGAAAGTTTGATAAGAACACTCGATCAAGTCAACTTTCGAGCAAAAAAAAAAAGCTTCAAAATTGATTCATCTGTTTAGGAGCTACGATGCCCCACAGACAGATACACAGATACACAAGCAAGTCAAACCCATAACCCCCTTTCTTTTGCGTCAGGGGTTAAAAATTTATTGTCGGTGTAATTTTTAATTAATAAAGTACTTTAGATCAAGGTTCGTGATAACTGCTATAGTCTATACGCAACCTTCAATGTTATTTCTGTACTAGAACGTCGCCCGTCAAGGTATGACGGGTGAAAATTGCTTCTACTCTTCTACATTTGAACGAAGCAATTGCCTGTTTGGTGATATTTTGATATTTGACATTTTAACCCGAACACCAGTTGTTAGCGTTCATTGTTGACCGTTTTTTCGTTTCTTCATTCCCCTGAAATGACACAGTCTTACCAGAAAAACAGTTAAGTTACGGGATCGACTTCAGCCTTGTCACAATAAAGACTTTCCTGCATGTTAAACTAAGGCTTCACTTGATACGCGTCTTATCAGGCTTAGTCATTACTCAAAAGATCAAAAGCGCCGACTTGCCCCTAAGAGAGCGCTGTAGTATAACCGGGGAAAATCATTTGTTTATATTAGTTAACGCATTATTTCTGCTGTAAAAAGTGATGCTTTTTCAAACTTTAACGTAAAATGTCATTGATATAGTTAACCGATGTGTAGTACAGGGTGAATTGATGCCGGAACGCCGTACCAGGTCTGTTTTTCAGGGAGCACAAATACCCTTTTCAGGTAAAGTTGGTCCCAACTCAGGATTCAACTATTTCTCATTGGCGTTCACTTCTGGTAAAATGCATCCCTGAAGCACAGGGGACTCTAAAACATTGTGGGCCTTGAACCTCACTTTTAGTAAGTCGGGCCTAGAGATTACGTATAACTTTTTTGAGACATTTAATGTGAGTTGATATCGAGAAGGGTTCAAACATTACTCTTCTTCTAAATTAAAAAAATGTCAAAGAAGGAAACCTTGCTGTTTATTAATTATATAGTACTTGCAAAAATACCCGGCGTTGCCTGGGTCAGTAATAACTATGAGAAACAATCGTTGCTTGCACTTTTTTTCTGTTTTAACTGAAAGAATTCAAAACACACCTTTTTGATTTGATAAAAATCGAGCTTCTTAATTACTCATAAAACTAAAATAGCAATAAGTATAAAGAGCAAAATAGTATTATTCAGAAACGAAAGCACGACATTTAAGCATATACAAATTTGAAGAATTTCCGAAATATGAAATTAAACTGCACTTAATTAAAAGATTTATAAGTTAATACTTTTTTTTTTACAATGGAGTCTTACCTTCTCTGTACTTCTATTGAAATCCGAACTGTTAAAAAAATTGTAGCCTCCCGTAATCCCCTTATACTTTCTTCAGTTATTTTGGCAAATTTCAATTATTGTGGGTTCTTCACTGTAAAAAAAATTCCGATACGTTACTGGGTATTTCCGTGCTACGTTTCGGGATTTTGATGCTTTTTTACCCACTTCCTGGAAAATCAAGTATCATTGTCAAAAAGTTTCCTGAATTGCTACAAGTCAAACGATTGCAGACTTTTCACTGTTGTGAAAAATATTTTTAGCTCCCACTTTAAATATTAACTGAGCGTGCTTATAAAGTGAATCGGCTTGAGTTCAATTACGGCCCGTTCATGCTAATTAAGCTCTCAAAGGGAGCGAATAAGTATGGACTACGTTGCTTTTCAAGAATTGCAGGCGAGTAAAATTCTCGTTACTTACCAGCAGTTTTGGCTTAGCTTTAGCATGTTTGCAGTAATGCTTTTGGAGCTTCCTTGATTAATCAGGAAGATGCCGAGCTATTGTATTATGCCTTCCTATGCTTTCTCGAATTTTCCAGAGACACGACTGGCTTTTAAAGGGAATATTTCTGAATTTCTCAGGAGGCTTTCAGTTTAATGTCAGGAAGGAAAAACGTTCCTGGTTTTTGCAAGATATCTTGTTGGCAGAAATTGGGCACATCAGTTGCCCATTATTTCCCAGAAACGTTCCTAAATCCTTTTATAGTGTTGGTTACTGTGGATGTGTTGGAAAGTGGATAACTTTCGTGGCGCATTATTTCTATGTCTCTTCGTTTTTTGACCCATTTCAAAAAGAAAATCCTTCAATGTTTTGAAAAATCTGCAGGGTTTTATTTAGAACAACATAGGAATGATGTGAAAAAATATTGGACTTCATATTTGAATTCAGTTTCGTGTTATTTTGGTTTTACTAAAAAAATTCAAAGTGTACGGACACTTTTGGGAGCCACTGCATATAAATTTTACTGCACATTAAAGGAGGTATTTAATGGCGCAATCGTCAAGATTTCGACAATAATCGTTTTATTCTCACAATATCGGTAAGACTGCAATATATATTTTCTCTTTTGATATTATTTCGTTGTAGGTACGTCGCTTGGCTTGGTAAGTTTTCTCTTTACCTTGACGAAAACGAAAAAATTGCACTTACATCATCGTCGGCGAAAATTGAAAAATAAAGCTTACATCGTCGTATGTTTGCTTCTTTTTCTAATTTTACAAATTTTACAGACTTTCAATTTTTATTTATGACTCGGTTAATTTATTCAGCTGATTATGTCACATAATAATGGAGAATTGAAATTGGTTTAGCGAAATATTTTAACGAGATTCCTCATATTTTAATAGCTCGTGTTTTATTTGGCAAATTATTTTACTTTGTTTTGATTAAAAATCCACGAAAACGACATAATAACATACTGTTTCGACAAATAAATAAATTAGAAGATCGAAAGCAATTAAAGTTTTATTACATATAGCTTTATTACCTATATATTTATTATAAGTTTCAATAATCCTCCCAGTAAATGAAACCACCCACGAGACGACATTCAAAGTTTCAGTAAAATGTAAAAAAATTCCCTAAACAAACTATATTTGAGAACAATAAAAGCTTCATTTTAATAAAACAAAAAACCAAATACGGGGGACAACAAATAAAATGAAGAATAATCGCCAAGATTTGAAATGCATCGTGACGCACATACTGTCTGACCACGGATTGTATGGAAAAACAAAACATCCGTTTTACATTCGGAAATGGACGAAGCTATTATTTTTTACCCGTGTCAGCTTTTGCAGAAACAGAGTCTCATTCAAATGAGCGGAATACGCGCATTACATTTTTACTTTTCCCCCTTATTCAAATAGATTGGTCTTATCTGGACATTTGAAAATTCCATGCAATCCGTGGTTGGACAGTATATGTAATCCTTTGGCGTCACAAAATTTGACAACATTATGTTTCCTGCCATTTAATATTTACATTACAATCGCGGTGAAATTACCTCCTTGCAGAACATTTGAAATTGGCGAAAACATTTTCTATTGCTAAAATTGCTGCCGACAATGTTGTTCTTCTGATACTTTGATGGAACTTTTATGCTTTTGAAGTAATTGATATATTTATGTGGCGAATTATTTTACACTTTAATTGTTCTTTGGCTGGATTACAGTAACGTGGTTGCTTCCTAACACTTTTTAGTTTTGATTTGGTGGATTACTAAATAGTTTAATTTAATTTTCCGATAAATTATTTTTTGAGCAATCACGATTGCTTATTGTTCTCACTTGACAGTTTTGAATTCCTATGATTTTATTTTCCCCCCGCCTCCATCTGCGGTCGGTCGCCTCACGATGCTGTTCCTCACACACACACATTCACGCCCACTAACAAACACATACACACACACCTAAACATACACACAACTACCCACACATAAACATACCCCCACACAAACACACAACTACCCACACATAAACATATTCCCCACACACACACAAACACGCACGTCTACATACACACACACTCGTGATTGCGAAAAACATGATTTGAATTCAAGATATCAAAGTTCAAATTAATTATTTTCATTTTAGTGTCACTTTTTGTGCTTTTTATACCCTTTTGTTTTAATTTGATCTTTAGCAAATAATTTAAATGTTTGTGGAATTTTTCGTGTTTTTTTATAGCACAATTTATTTATGTGGCGAAATTCTCCCCTTTAAATTTCCTCACAATGTGTTAGCATTTGAATACCGTTTAACTTCTTAACAGGTTTGTTTTTATTTTTTTAATTGTTATTATTATTTTTCTATTTTTCTTTATTTATTTTTTCAACAAGCAAAAGTTTTGTTCTAAAAACATTAGAAGGAATTATTATTTTTTTAATACTGGAATATAGGTTTATAAAAATCTTCAAATGAAAAGTTGCTATCTTTTCCTTTTTTAAAATTTTTATTGGCATGTTTTTCCTGGTGAATTCATTATTGTTTCAATGCACTTTTATAAATGATTTAAATTTCTTGTTCTTTAACATACGACATACTCCTCAATGATATAAATTGAATGATGATCGATACTAATGATCAGTGTTAGCAAAAAATTTATTTGATACGTTTTCTACATAATTTTCTTTAAAATAATTGTATCTCCATGCATCATTTGTACATTTTATTAGTTCTTATTGTGAAAAAAAAATAAAGATATCAAATTGAGCTATTCACAATTTTCAGTATATGCCATAAAAAATAACTAATTTTGAATTAAACTTTAAAGTAGGAAAAGAAAATACTAAAATCTTTTTGAATATTTCCATAAATATATTTATCAACTTGCAAAAATATCCGGCGCTGCCTGGGTCAGTAATAATTATGAGAAACAATCGCTTCTTTCATTTGTTTTCTGTTTTAACTAATAACTATATATTTATCAATTGTGCTTGATGAAGCATATGTAATTATTTTTTGCATAATAAAACATAAAAAAATATTTTTTCTTGATACAAATTATTGGGCATAGTTCATATGTTTAATAGACAGTATGGTTTCCTCCATAAGATGCAATGTTTAATTTTATAATATTACGCATAATTTCATTCAGAACCAAATTCCCAATATTTGTCTCTTGTTAATTGGCAGCAGAAATTATCACCCCCCCCCCCCCCCAAAAAAAAAAAAAGAAAAAAAAAACAATATTTCCAAGACATTGTATTCACATACGTTTTCAAACAGAAAACTTCTTTTTAAGCTCATTCGAAATTGTTATTTAATGTATAAATTGCAATAAATGCTAACTCCTATTTATATTTACTGAAGGTTTGCAATTACATTACTCAAATAATTCTGAAACTGCTTCATTGCGAAAAGTTAAAATAATAATTTATCACAAAAGTTTTTTCATACACGGAATTTACATTGATTCAACTAGAAAAACATCTTCCTCAGCTTACATTCATGTGATTTTGTTTCAAAACTTAATTTTTCTTGAAAATTAAAGTTAAGAAAAGTTAAGAAAATTAAAGTCATATTTTTTCACTTTTTACCTAAAATATCTTTTCAAACACTTTTCCTCAGGAAGAAAAAATTCGCTTTTAAATTAACTCCAATACTTTTGAACTCAATTTTAACTACCTATTCACTTTAAAATAAACTTATCTAATGTTTATATCGTTAAAAGTTGCCACAAAATCTAACAGATGTCGCTGGAATCTGACCGGATTTTTTGTTTGATTAATTGATTTCATACTACAACTTTTATTGAAATGACTAAGCCCGATAAGACGCGCATCGAGTGAAGCCTTGGTTAAACATTACCAAAACATATTATCAAATTATCATACCGTGGTGCGAGTTTCATTGTTGATACACGCTGGTTACTCGATCATCGGCTATTATTTACATGAGGATTTCCCTAGCAACAACAGTAACAGACTTTGATTACCACATTTTCAAATACTTTTTGATCAGCGTAATCCGTTTTATGTAACTGCTGAAATGGTTGTGACAGACTTTTTGTGTCATTTTAGTTAACTTTGCAGAAAATCTCAGTGAAGTAACAGCGTCCTCATTCCCCCCCCCCCCCCCCAACCAATTTTTGTTTACTAATGAAATTTATAATAACATCCCGAAACAAGATAAATTTGTAAGTAAATAAAAATAGGTTCTCGAATATAACAGCAATGAATCAAGCATTGACTGCATTCTCAAAAGTTCCTTAAGGAAAAAATGTATTGTTTTAGAAATATAGTTAAATGCTCCTCTGATGTTTCTTTTTCGGAATTAAACAGTTGCGGACACCATTTTAAACGCGTGGAGTGAATCATACGAACTATCAAATCTTTCAAAAATTTATACTTTTAGGAGTTAAATATTAGATTAGAAAGGATTTTTTTCGAATAAAAAAAGGTTCTAAGAAATTCGTTTTCGGGAAATTGAGTGAAGCAACTCTTGTCAGTGCTTAGTACTCGTAAAATTCTGTTCACTTAGTTTAATCTAAGAATGGACAAACTATATAGTATTAAATGTTAAAAGCATGCACAGTATTACTTATATTTTACGGGTGAAAAAAAAAACTACTTTTTAAATTTCATTGCTTGAAAGTTATTTCAAGCAATGAATGAATTTTAAAATATATGTCAATTGAGCGGAAGCATGGATCATTTTGCATGTAATTGGCCAAAACTTCAGCCTATAAATTTTAAAATACTCATCACCATTGGTAAAAAAATGTACTGTTAGGGGTTCTTTATCGAAATAAAAAACTCACCTTTCAGGCCATTCAGGATTTTGTTGAGAGCAAAGCTTCAGATAAAATAAGCATGGAAAAATGGCTGTTGTTAGAGTAGTTGTTGATCCTCCAACCAAATTCAATACTTTTCCAAATCGGGGGATTGATTGGGCTATGAAAACTACGAGGACCATCATGCCCGTCCTCAGTAAAACACGTTGCCATCCAAATTCTGTAACGAAAATAATCTTCACTAATAAAAAAGCTGTCAGTCTGTCTGGATGTCTGTATCTCTGTGACGCGCATAGTGCCTAGACCGTTCGACCGATTTTCATGAAATTCGGCACAAAGCTAGTTTGTAGCATGGGGGTGTGCGTGCACCTCGAAGCGATTTTTCGAAAATTCGATTTTTTTCTTTTTCCATTCTAATTTTAAGAACATTTTCCGAGCAAAATTATCTGAAGATGGACGAGTAAATTACTAAGTTACCATAACGTGGAACCGTAACATGGGGAAGCCAATTGGCGAGAAATTCACCATACACTATTTGTAAATACACGCAACCAAACGACCTTTTAATTTTCTACTACGGACAAAGCTGTGCGGGTACCACAAGTATATACATATAGAGGAAGTTCACTAATGTCGAATCCCCAGTAAAGGGTAAGACCCCCGGCTTTTATTTGCTTATTGCGTGGCGCATACTATCGGTAAATGTCTTAACTAGTTCAGTTCTTTGTCCCCTACGGGATCACCATTGCTCAATTCGAGTCAATCGTCTGAGAGAAATGTTTGGATGTTTTTCAAGCTACTCCATGTTAGTGTTCAACGAAATTTTTCAACTGTGACTTTGAAGCATCATCACTGACGAAAGAAATTGACTATATGAGTTTTGAAAACAGTTTGCAACCCTTCATAACCAAAACCGACAAAATCAAATTACCCATTGGGTAATTTGATTGGGTAATACCCAAAGCGCTTACTTTTCTGAAGTCCCTATGCCTTCAAAAGTAGGGGCCTCCCCCCCCCCCTCTTTTTTGTGTGTGTGTGTGCTCTTTGAATTATCCGGTAGCATATTTCTTTTGAAAGAAAATTTAAAAAAACATAGAACTATGTAATGAAATTGAGAATGTATCATTTTCGTATTGGAGTAGCATCATTTGTCTACAGAGTGTTCCGTTTTAACCTGCAAGACCTTTATTTTCACAACCGTTAGTCCTAGATTCATACTTCCAATTGCAAAAATGTTCAAAACTAGATACAGAGTTAAGAAATTGAAAATTTGAAGCAAAAATAAAAATGAGTCAAAAAATACAAAATTTAACTTTTTTTCCGGCCCTAGGTCCCCTAACTTATATTTAGGTAAATATTCTCCATTCAAAGATATTACTAACACAAAAAATTTGAAATTTGTGCAACCACAGCTCACGGAGATGTTCGAGTTTAAAGTTTTAAGGGACGGTATAGAGGATGAGAATTGAACTAATCGCCCTATCAAAAGAATGACAGGTTGTCAAAGTTAAAAAAAAATTATAAACATTTTTTATTGCTATTCAAAAATAAATGCAAATGTTATGCCCTGATGCGCAAAAACACACTACAAAACCTCTATTTATTTGAAAAACCACTCTATGCACACGCATAATATTAAACCTTTGTTCACTGCTATATTTCCCCCCAAAAGGTGTTTTTGACGGCGAGTGTAAAGTAGTGTAAGTCACAAAGTAAAGTAGTGAAAGTCCAATTTTGCTTGGACTTTAAAGAAAATCTCCTGAGTCTTCTAGAGGAATACAAAATGATTTAAGTCAAATTACATTCAAATGAATAACCGATGTATTTACAGAAAAATGCATATGCAACTTACTGTTTGGCACTTTAAAAAATTCCTCGAACTCTTGAGCAGGAGCATTGATAACGAGAAGAAAGGCAAAGAACAAGTGTAAAGCCAATAGGACCTCAATCGCAGACTTGATCGAAGAGTTGGGAAGCGACATGATAACATCAGACTTGAGATTATCACCAAACACAGCGTAGCCCATTACTGCCACCGGCAGATACAGCAGTAGCAACGCTATAATAATAAGAGTAACAAATTATTTCTCTCCTTTTTTCCAAATACATGTGAGGTAGAGAGAAGCAAAGGGATGTATGGCTGCGTTCAGAAATAATCCACCGGTTATACCACGTGGTTAGTCCGGTGTGGTTATGACGTATCTGGAATTTCGCAAGGGTGCCTGGTAGAACAGCTATGTTTCCGAACGTTCGTGGTTCCACCGCGGTAGTTCTAGTTCAGCAGCAAACGACGTTCCAATCAAAGCTTAATTTTCGTGATGGGAAAGTCACGTGCGTTACGATCAAAGCATGAAACACGACCGGATTGGCCAATACAGACTTTGTGACGTTTATGATCTCGCTAACCGCATCTATAGGAGTTTTTTGCATGATTAACAGTCGAACAACCACCTATTTGACTCAATTTAACACATGCTAAAGAAATGTAAACATAAGCAGCAATGCTACCGCTACGAAACATTGGATCAAGTTTGCTCCAAAATGGCGGATGCGTCGGCTCCTCCACTATAGGGGCCTTAACCGCGTCCAGACAGCGGTGCGACAGGTTGCTACCAAGTCGAACGCCAGAAAGCGACCGTAGCGTTTCCGAACGCGGTTAGGTGATGTCATCGGTTCAACCGCAAGCGTTTCCGAACGCTTGTGGTGGCACCGAGGCGACCGATCCTTGTTTTCGAATGCACCCTAAGTGGACATTTCCAAGTTTTGAGTAAAACGCGTTTACAGTTGCGGTCTTAGGTAAGCTTTCATTGAAAAGGTTTTCAAATCACGCTGTACGGCAGTCGGAAGTTTTGGTCAACTCTTTGGAGCATGTCGACCGGTATATTGGCAGTTTCGGCTCGGATGCGGTTCTTCAGATCCTCCAGGGTTTGTGGACGATCGTTTTAAACCCGCAACTTCAAATAAACCCACAAGAGATAGTCACGGGGGGCTAAATCAGGCGTGCGTGCAGGCCAGTGTAAGTCCCCCTACGGAACGAGTGACTGTTAGATACATACGCCTTACAGTAAAAGCGCGATGCTGTCTCGATCAAAGCATGATGGCAACTGAAAGCATGATGTAACAAACCTTTCTACACTCAGATCTTTCCGTTCAGCCTCTCCCCACCGCTCTGTGATGCTCCACACTTTTTAAACGCCAAATTGAAAAAAGGAAGTTCCCGAGCGCCACCCTGTAGTTTAGTACTATCTCTTGCCTCAAGACAGAGGAGAGGTTCACTGACCATTTGTCCTGGTTATCTCCAAAGTTTTAATTTGGTACTCACATTCCTTAGCTTATCACTGCTTTATACATCAATTTCAAGCAATATATCTTGACAAATGAAAGAAGACAGTTTTGCGACAGCAAGCAGTAACGAAGGAAAGAGACTTAATATGCAACTAACAAAGCTGAGGAGGGTTCACCGATTTTCGATTTGAATTATTCTCCAGCTAAATGGAATTGAGCTGTACTGCCGTGGAAGGTAAAAGAGTAAATTTTCCATTCTCGCCCCTTACCCCCTTTTTTTTCGCATTTTGTCATCTATTTTAAAGATTTATTGTACTATCTTGTTATTTTATTTCCACTGAATAAAGCACGACAAAAAATAATTTAAAAAACTAAAATATTACGATTTTGTAGCAATATGAACTAAAAAGTAAAAAATAGTCTAATTGTTAAGTATGATGAAATAATTGACCAAACAATTAACTTTAAAAGAACCGTGGGGTGCTGTCGATTTCCATTTTTGCTAGAACAACAAATGGAAGAAATTGAAGACAACTGATATAAAATTCCCCACGCTATTGCGCAGACAACGGGGAATTTTTTTTTTTTTCTCCAAAATTTATCATCAAAGAGGGGATGCTAAATACATCTTCAGCTTGACGATACGGAAAAATTTTGTGCATGTGTAACATAATTTTTACTTTCTCCACTAGTAAATGATGCAGAATTTGAAGAGCAAAGAAAAAGAATCTATAAAACAGTTTTTGTTGTTAGCACAATATCTTCGCAGAGGAAACAACAACCTGTATTCGCAAAATTCGTTTGAGAAAATTCGCTTTGTATACTATTTACGTGTCAGAATGACTCTGATAGCGTACATTTTAGAAAATAAGATGCACAATTTCAAAAATAAAATATAAAATTTTAATCTTTATATATTATTAGTGGTACCCGCACGGCTTTGCCCGTAGTAGAAAATTTAAAGTTCATTTGGTTCGCCTGTACATTTACAAATAATGGATGACGAAATTCTCGCCAATTTGCTATGTTAAATGGCTCGCCCACGTTACGGTTCCACGTTATGATAATTTCGTAATTTACTCTTCCACGTTATGACAATTTTCTGGGTAAAATGTTTTTATAATTGGAATAGAAAAAGAACAAAATCGAATTTTTGAAAAATCGCTTCAAGGTGCACACCCCCATGCTAATATGTTTGTAGCATGGGGGTGTGCCAAAGGCACCCTTTGGCCCTTGGGGGCCAAATTTCATGAATATCTGCCGAACGTTTTAGGCGCTATGCGCGTCACAGAGATCCGGACAGAAACCCAGACAGAGATCCAGATAGAGAGACTTTCAGCTTTATTATTAGTAGAGAATAGGCAAGCCGTTTTCTTTCGGTACCGATTTCTCCTCTGTTTGTGAATCGATTTCACAATTCTTCTTTTGTTCAGTAGCTATTGCCGGGTTTTAGTGTAATCGATAAAAAAATTGAAATTGAACGCTAATTAACAGATAAATTAATTAAAATCGCATTTTCGTCCTAAATGGCTCTTTCTACGCGAACGAATGATCCAATTCTTTCGAATTTGATATGGTTGGAAAGGTCTTTAAAAAATACTCCTAACGAAGAAATTGTCAGGGCGCCCAAAGCCTAATAACCTAAATCCACTAGAAAAAATGTTATGAACCTTTTTTAGTTAGCGAAACTCAAAAATTTTAATTTTATCTCTTTTCCAATGTTGAAATTCATTGTTGGAAGCGTTAAACGAAAAGTTTTCATTCATTTTTTAAACCGCTTTTTCTACACGAAAAATACATTTCAGTGCTTCAAGCTTGGTATGGTTGGAAAGCTCGTGAAAAATACTTCCAAAAGCGTTTGCCTCCCGTTTACGGCTAAAAAACGGAAACCTGCTAAGATGACAAGAAAATTAGCTAGAAGCAATTATACGTCATCGAAAATTCATTTTTATTTGCTTTTTCACGTGACATAGCGTGAAGTAATTGCTGGATTGTGTGTTGCAGTTTCGCGCTTGAGCATAAAGAAATGAAATTCTTGCATTTGTTTTTATTATTGAGACTTCTTGGGTAATTACAGGAATTTAAAATATTTTCATTTTGATTTTGTTTTCACGATTTTAATATTTAAATAAATCATTTTCCAGAGAGAGGGAGGACTTTCAGTTTCAACAAAATTACCTTCTTAAATAAAAAATAAATAAATAAATAATAAAAATTAATTTGAATTTTTACATCTGGAATTCAAATTATGTTTTTCGCAATCACGAGTGTGTGTGTGTGTGTGTGAAGGCGTGTGTGTTTGTGTCTGTTCGCAGGCATGAACGTGTATGTGTGTGTGTGCATATGTGAGTGTGTGTAGGTGTGTGAGTGTGTAGGTGTTTGAGTTTGCAAGTGTGTGTATGTATGCGCGTGTGTGTGTGTAGGATATGGACACAACCTGGAGACTTTTTTCACAAGAGGAGCAGCATCGTGAGGCCGGTCGACGGTGGTGCCGCAGAGGGAGGTGGGGGAAAATAAAGTCAAAGGACGCCAAAAACAGTCAAATGAGAACAATAAGCAATGTGATTGCTCAAAAAAAAAAAAAAAAAAAAAAAAACAGCTCACAATAATACCTGCATTTGCTATCACCAGCAACAGACATCAAGGTGAAACTTTTGATAAAATTGGCGTATTATTACGACGTCCAGTGCTTTCGCATGGACAATTATATGTTACCTCGAGTATAGTTCGTTCATTTGACTGTTGGAAATTTTATATTTAACGGCAAAGGTCATGCCTACTAGAATATTGTTTATACAGAAGTTTTACGTATTAAACGAGTTTTGCAGTATCATTTCAATCAGCAAGACTTCCATAATTGCGAAATTGGCAAACTTTATCCATTGGTGACAACCTTTTGACACTAATGCTAGTGCGAGAAATATTTTTCTTTTTCGTTCGTAAAAAAAGCGTAGAGAAATGTTTATTAGCAAGGAGCTGACGACGAATAAAGTCCCTCTTTAAGGCGGGGCTCATTAAGTTGTAACAGTTCGTGACAAAGGGGAGGAAATAAATGACAAAAGGGACATACAATAGGAAAAATGTGACATCAAGCCTTTTTTTGATAAGAACATTTATTAAAAACAGTATGACATGTGGCAAAGGGAACAGGGGGTATGGTAAAGTGTGAAACTTGGTGACAAATGGGGAGAGGGATTAAAATTTTTGAAAATTACATTAATCAGTTACTCCCTAAACGATAAACAAATCACAAATACGATTTTTTTTATAAAATTGCACTATTATTCCGACGTCCAGTGTTTCTGAATGGACAGTTTTTAATGTAGCAAGTAGGATTCGTTCATTTGACTGTTTGAAATTTTACATTTCTAATGGAAGAGTTCAAGGCAACTTACTCAATAATATTAAACTTTTTGGAAGAAATATTGTTCATGCAGAAGTTTTACGTATAATCGTTTTACGTTTTGCGGCATCATTTCATTCGGGAAGATTTCGATAATTGGGAAATTGGCGCTCTTCATCTGTTGACTTCAAGTTTTTCGCACCAATTGCAGCGCGAAAAAGTTTTTTCTTTGCATACGTAAACAAAGAGTTGGGAAATATATACTTGCATACGGTTACCACAAAACGGGGGCTGTCCACGAATGAAGTTCCGCTTTAAGGTGGGGTTCATGAAAGTGTAACAGTTTGTGACTAGGGAGAGGAAAGAAATGACAAGAGGGACATACAATGGGGAGAATGTGACAACAAGCCTTTTTTTAAATAGGAACATTTATGAAAAACAGCGTGGCATGTGACAAAGGGAAGAGGAGTATGGTGAAGTGCGAAACTTTGTGATAAAGGTCGAAAAAGTTGAGAAGTGTGACATCAGTTATGCACCGCCCTTAATTATAAACAAATCTCAAAGACATTTTTTTTAATTGTACTATTATTGCGACTTCCAGTGTTTTCGAATGAACAGTTATATGTTGCCACGAGTAGAGTTCGTTCGTTTGATATTTGGAAATTTATATTTCTAATGACGAAGAAGCAACTCTTACTCAGTAATAGTAGACGATTTATAAGTAATATTGTTCACACAGAAGTTTTAAGTATAAACTGAGTTTTGATGCTTCATTTCATACGGGAAGATTTCTAAAATTGGATAATTGACGAGTTTTATCCACTGGCGTCAAATATTTTGGCTCCAATGCCTGAGCGAAAAATGTTTTTCCTTTGCATACGTAAACAAAGAGTAGGGAAATATCTATTTGCATAGGGCTAGCACAAAGCAACATGGTATCCAAAACAAAATTATTCAAGCCAAGAATTTGACAACCACACCAATTCCTCAATGGGGTTGTTTTCTTCAGTCAAAAGTACTTCTTTTAATCACTGAAATTAATAGAATAAACAAAAAAAAACAAAAAAAAAACCTGGTGCCAGAAAAAAACTTTAAATTTCCTGACAGTTATTTTTTATTATTCTTTTTAAATGTTCGATTTTGGAAATGAAGCGTGGGCTTCATGACGTTACAAGGGATGTACTTTGGCGTGCTACTCCATTGCCACGCTAAATGTTTACGCTTTGCTGTCAACCGCCTTTCCAGGTTATGGTAATTTGCGATGTGCGCTAATGGCATTAGTGAATGGCATTTCATCGTTTTTGATGCCATGTGCAGAAGCGAAAAAAAAATTAATATCAATCTGCTCGCCAATTAAAAAATTTGTTAAAAAATATTAACTGTTTTTCAAATTATTTAAAAAATGGTTTAAAACTATGTTTTTAAGCATGTTGTTTCAGAAAAAAAAAACTTAAAATTTCGGAAACGACCCCATTGCCAAAATATGTCCTTTTATCCATTTATTTTGAGATTAACAGACAAAAAGCAAAACTGGAATAAATTATTACTGTTTGGTATTGTGTTTACATATAAAAATTGTATGTTTTCAGATATGCAGGAAACATGAGTAAGAGTAAAAATAAAAAAGTCGGAAATAGTTAAATTCATTCAAGTTTTCTCAAACATTCATTTATGAGTATGGTCGAATTTCGACCACTGGGCGAACACTAGTAAACATTTAATGTAGGATATTCAGCCGGAGGATTATTATTATTTTTTAATGTTTTCCACGACTATTACCTTGATGAGCCGAATAATGCATAAGCTCTTCACATGTTAAGGAGCAAATGAGCCGCACCGAACTTTAATACGTACTACGTTTGATAAATGACATGTTATCTTAGAT
Source organism: Uloborus diversus (assembly GCF_026930045.1). Lineage (NCBI taxonomy): Eukaryota > Metazoa > Arthropoda > Arachnida > Araneae > Uloboridae > Uloborus > Uloborus diversus. The sequence goes on along the minus strand of NC_072731.1, from coordinate 167,034,082 downwards.
TTTAGATGTTTCAAGCGATTTCTAGACAAATATCAAATATTTGACGATTTACAGAAACATTTTAGTGGTATAAAAAAACATATAAAATCTCCTACATTCTATCCAAGTTTTGTCACGAGGGAAGGTAAGTGACAGTCAATAAATTATGTGAAATAAATAAATTAGGTGACTAATTAATAAAGTTTGAGCGTAACTGAAAGAAAGCTGCAAACAATTAAAGCTTGAAGTGTGGTTTATTGAAGCATATGCTGGTGTCGTTTATCTAAATATTTTTTGTTCATTTTCACAGAAGCGTCCCGTGTGTTCGCATAAATATATTTGACTTTCTTTTAAACCTTCAGAGCTTGAGCAGTGAGTGAAAAAAAAGAAAAAGAAGAAGAAAGGGATGTATCCAGTATTCTATGCTATGGGGGAGGGGGAGAAGGTGCTGGTTTCTCTAACTTCTCCTTGTAACCTACTCTTGATTCCCGATATCCCCCTTGTTTCGCAATGATTAATCTTTTTATGAATGTAGTGGGGGTGGAGTGAGGTGGCGTCGTTATCGGACTGGATGAAGTGTGAGTGTTGTTTGCATCGCGTAAGTTCAATTGGAACTATCTTTTTCGAATTCGCGCGTGTTCATAACGAGCTAATGAGATTTGCCAAAAATATGTTTTTATTTTGTTTTATTCAAAATTGAACCAGGTATGTACCGCCCAATCCTTTTTGAGGTTCAGTCACAGGCCTCAACGTGCGGATGTTTTCCTGGGAGGTTACGGGGGGTCGACTCCTCCAACTGCTAGTCCATGTCCCCCGGAATCGATTGTATTTACCCCCGACCCTCTCGTTTTTACACAATCATCTTTAGACAAAAACAGCATCCACCACATATCTGGCTGGCATTCATTTGAATTTCGACATCTTGAATTCAAATTATGTTTTTTCAATTTTGGCTGCGATAGGATCCATCTGTAGAAACAAAAAACCCAACGAGTAGGATCCTATCACATTTCGTGGACGCAAAAAAAAAAAACTTAATTTAAATTCAAAATGTCAACATTCTAATTAATGCTTGTGGTTGGATGCTAGATGTTGCAAGCTAGATTTTGTTTTTCGCTTTTGTTTTTAAAATTAATTTCAAAATCAACTGCTAAGAACATATTGTTTCATTTTGTAATTACATAAAATGTGCTTAACAGATTATTCAAATCAGTGGAAATATCATACATCCAAACCCAATAGAAGCAGCTTTTGAAAATTGTGTTCTGTCTCTCATATCATTCTGGAATGTCGGAAATGACGCCGCACCACCGAATGAGAAAAGTATCGTTCCAAAGGCCAGGAAGAAGGACAGAACATCAGGCTTGTCGTAGGTAGCATGATGCGATGCCGCCTTTTCTTTTCCAATAGCCACCATAAGTAGAACACACGCAGTCACGGTTGTGACCAACGCCATGATTGCCGCGGGCCTTTAAAAAGATCTGCGTTAAAGATAACTGCATTAAAGATGCATAAATTGAAAGAACAAAAATGGTTTTCTATCATAATGATATTTTTATAAATTGGTCCTCATGATACATGCAGATGTGTTCGACAGACAATATACAGGGTGTTTCAGTTACCTGTTTCAGAACATCTGCGAAAGGTAGGGTGCATCGTGATGACTTGAAATCATAAAGCAATATGTGGTCGGAGATGCTTTCCTGAACACAGAAGCACCACAAAGAAAAAAAGGTCGAAAGTGAAAATGTTTTCAATAATATATGTGAAAAAGTCAAAGATACATGAATGATAACAGAATTAAAAAAGAAAAAAAAAGCACTTTTCAACTGCACTCAAAAGGAAAAAATAACTTTTTTGGATCAGAAAGGACAATTTAAGTATTCCTGTAGTTTTCAAAAATTCCAAGAAAATGACACCAGATACAAAGGAAACTGCTGCTCAAGCTATGTAGAGAATTTTTTTTATCGTTATCTGTCGCTTTCAATCATAACTTTGAGTGTTGAAGCATGCATATTTTTCTTATTGGGAAGGTTTGGTTTGAAATGACTAGAACCACACTTTTCCTCGTTTGTGGTGTCATTTTCTTGGAACTTTTGAAAACTACAGGAATACGTAAATTGTCCTTTCTGACCCATTAAAGTTATTTTATCCTTTTGAGTGCATTATGAAAAGTGCTTAGTGTTTTTTTAAAAATTCTGTTATTTTATTCTTTTTAGTGTAAATGCATTTCAGAAATAGAGTAATGTGATAATCACGAAATCTCACCAAATTTTTTCGTGTAAATGCCCCGTACTAAAAGGAAAAAACCTATACACGTGTCTAAAACTTTAAGCAGTTGGCACTAAAAATGAATCATTGTTCGTCTCTAGGATTTATTTGTTAATTTAATTAACACCATATGAATATTAAGGGTTTGCTAAACTAATTTATGTTTCAAAACATACAAGTTACTCGTGATAAAGATCCTCATTCGTTACTTAGCCCCGTTTTTGATTATTGGCATAGATGAGGGTAAAAATACTAAAAAAGCAATGATTGTGGATAAATTTCATGCTTGCTCCAGAGAAGCCTTGATTCAAAATTTTTATCATGATTACTATTATTATTGCTGTTGTAAGGAAACAAAATTTGTAACAACGGGTTTTACATTTAAACATTTAATGGGGAAATTACATGAAATTTGCTGTTTTCCATCCTAACCCAAGAGTGCTCATATAAGGGAGCAAGGGGGGCTCGAGCCCCCCCCCCCTTTGAAATTAGAACTTCCTTGCTTTTAGTGCTTTTTTCTTTGCAAAAATGTAAAACCATTTCTTCTTCAGCCATTAATGAATAAGTTATTAAAAGTGTCAAATTTAAATGACTCAAATCTGTTCTGAAATCAGTTTCCACGGGGAAAATATCCAGCTAAACTACGGGGAAAATATTTGAGCCCCCCCCCCTTGCAACTTTGCATATGGGCGCCAATGTCCTAACCATAATAATAATTTTATTTTAGAATTGAATTTTTTAGCGTTGAGTTGTATTTAAGATTAAGCAAATCATTTAGCGAAAGCCCGAAGTCTCCAAGTGGTCTAGTTGCTGAGATATAAGCAAAAGCAGGCCTCAGATATTTCCGTGACAATGAGGCCAAGTATAATAAAAGTGCTTAAAAATAAGTGTTTTAAGTTTCTTTTCCAACCGGCTACAACGCACATTTCACACCTTCGGTACGCAGAACTTCAAACAGTCTAGAATGCTCTCGGCATATATCACATTTCTCGCTTCTGAAAAGCATTCCCGACCCCACATTGCTGTATGATTTCGAGTCGTCACGATGCACCCTACTCCTCTGAAGAGTTCTGAAACAGTCAACTGAAACATCCTGTATGTATACAAATATTCCGATATATTAGGACCACCTAGAGGTCATGCCAACCTAATCGGAAACTAGAGGCCCGGCCCTTAAGCCCCTAATTACGACTGATCCCCCCCCCCCACTCGTAATCGGAGTAGTACAAATTTTATAAGCTGGGGGGGGGGAGGGAGGGTGCACACAATTGAACTGATAAGGGGAGCGCCCGGACTCTTGGCGGATACAAACCAAATAAGATTGAGAGTCCTAAATTTGATAACAGATGTGCACTCGATAAAAACAACTGACTTACGTATGAATACCCGCCATTTTTTATCCCTTAATCCGATTTCTATAAAAATTCTCCATTATTCACACAAAAAATCAAAAAGACTTCAATGAAATAATTTTAAAAATATTGTATTTACACTAAAGTTTTGGGTGTTGAGTCCCACTTTAAAAAGACGTAAGAAAAAAGGGGAACAGATATTAATGAAAACAAAAATCTGGAGAAAAAGTAAAACATCGTAATATTTTTATGAAATAATTCAACAAGATTAAGTTTAAATTCGCAAAAATAAGTACAAAATTCCGACATTTTTTTCCTTAGCAAATCTATGTTTTAAGATATTTCACATATGATGATGATTATTATTATAATTTAAAAAGAACACAGATAATTTTCTAACGAGATAATACAGTTGTTACTGTATCAAGTTAAAAATGTGATATCACTACATTTTTCGTATCAACTTCTCCATTCTACTTTTGAAAGAATTTGTAGTTGTCATTTTTGTACTAATAGTACAATGTTATGACGGTACATTTAACTCAGTTCATTTTTCACAAGAAAGCCTGCATCGTAAAGTTGGTCATTTTGCAAGGTGGGTCTTAAATTTGGTATGAAATAAATGCAATGACAATACAAGCATACATTGTAATGCAGAAATGATGTGTATTTTACGGAAAATCAATGAACGTGACTTCATAAAGAAGAAAAATTTTAGCCAGGATAAATTGTACCGAGACTTGGCACTTGACTTTTTTTTTAGTATCTCTACATAGTATAAAATGAAGTCCCGAAAAAGCGTCTGTGTGTTTGAACTCGCAAAACTCGAAAACTACCCGGCCGATTGCGCTGAAATTTTCACTGTTTGTTCTTTTAAGTCCTGAAAAGGTTTGCAAACCAGATCGAAAAAATTCGATGAGTAGTTCTTTTTTTATTCCGATTTACGTCCAACTTTCACATAAATTCTCAAATATGGGGATGAAAAATTACTTGCTCATATAAATATTACACATCGTTAGAAAGGTTAGAATTTTCCGCGTTCTACGCAATTTATGACAATGCTCTAACTTTATTACGGCTGGAATTATTTGCGTTTTTAGCTCGAATTTTTTTAGGCTTAGCTGAAATTTAGGCACTACTTTCTTCATTAAATAAATCAATAAGAGCTTAAGGAAGGAATTGTCCCAAAGCTTCCTTTTTGAAGCCATTGGAAAAAGCGACCCTTTTTACTCCAGATCTAACTCGACCTAAGGTCGAAAAAATAAGCTTTTATCTCGAAAGGAAAAAAAATTACAAGCATTTTTAAATCAAGTTTCAGAAATCTCGATTCCATTCAAATTGTGAACCATTTTCTTTCGCATTTTAATTCCTTAAACTTATTTCATTTTGTGTTTCCATGGTTACGCATTTTAAACCCATCTTTTTGGTTTTAATTTCTTAAAAGTATTTTAATATCTGTCGTCGTTGTTTGGAAGGGAAATCATGATGTTTTTTTTATTTATTTTTTACGCCTGATTGTTGAATGTACGTCACTTGACACAATTTTTATTTTCAAGGTAGACCGGGCAAAGCCGGGCAACGCAGCTAATTTCAAACTAAATGATTCCTTGCTGAATGGCAAATGCACGTTGTAAAGCACAAAAAAACAAAGAAAGAAAGAAAATACTACACTTTATTACAGTGGTTCTCAACATTGGGGACGTAAATTCAGAGGGGCGTGAGCAGATAAAAGATAAAATAAAAAATAACACAAACAATAGTTTACCCAATTTTGTGGTTACGTCTGAAAATTAAATAACAGGGTCAGCCCTCATTAAAGTTGTGAAAGTCACTGACGATGCAGTCCAACTTTTTCTAGATCTTAGATTACTTCAAAAAAGTTTGTATTCATTTTTATAAAAATAATATGTTCAATATATTGTCTTGTACAGTCAAGTTAAATTTTGTGTATGAAGTTATAGTTCATCTCTCTTAACACGATCACGTTTAATACGAAACCACGGCTAAAAGGAACATTTTGTTCGTTAAGTTTGTCTAATTACATTAAAAATTTCACACATAATACGTGCAGTAAATTGAAAGTTTCGGTTAAGATGAACAAAAGTTTCTCACCTCTTTACTTGAAATGTTCGTGGTAGAATACGGTAATTTTCTTTTTTAGAAATTATTCATCATTTTGTTAGGTGAAGTCCCATTGTGTATCGAGAAGAAAATATTAAATATTTTTCATATAAAATAAAGCTCGCACACTTGTTCACCTGTGGACATTTCAATTTACTCGGAGATAAAACTTCGTCTTCGATTGCAGATAACAGCCTATTCCGCGATATTCGATTATCATCTTCCTTTCTTCAATATTTTACAAAAACATTCATTTGCAAGAAATAAGAGATTTTATTTTTCTGAATATACTAACATATTACAATGTGTCTATTAATAGTAATAATGTCCAAATACATAGGTAAGCATTTCTTCGTTTTTTCACAGAATCACTCATTCACGGTTGTTACGAATAACGGCTAATGCGAATAAAATCGTGGATTTTTGACATTCCGTATTAACCGAGTTTAACTGTATTAAGATTTTTACTTAATGTCTCCAACTTCAGATTCCTTTTGTACACGTTGGCTAGGGGAATGTAGGACAAAGTGAGTGAAATATTTACTCTGCTTTATGCACCACCTATCTAGTTATATTTTAACTATGTACTAACACATGTAGTCTATTCCAGTCAAGAAGAAATTACCTCTAAAAATCAAAGAATATGATAATACAAACAATTTTCAAAAATTGATACTCGTACTGTCATATTTTGTTGTAAGTCAAAAATTATTTTTGTTATCTATATACATAAAAGTGACGGTGCTTCTTTGTTTGTTTTTTGTAGCAGACCCCATAGCATAGCACCTACAGCCCTGAAACTTGGCACAGAATTCAAACGTATCCCGGGGGTCGGCACATCAAAGCCGAAATTCTAAATTTCGAATTAGTTTTTTCTAATTAACTGATTAAGATAAACTTCGTCTAATTAAGGGGTAAAAAAATCCCCTACCCCCTAACATTAGATATCGTTGGAAAGAGTTTTAATTTCCGAACAAGATGATGTTTGTTCCATTTCTCTCAATTAGTTAGAACAGGAGATATAAGCGAATCTAATTTAGCGAATTTTCAAGGCTTTTCTTTCGAGAAAAAGCTATAACACTATGTGCATTTCCCAGACAATTTCGACCATAGGTTGAGAGAGATCTGGAGCAAAAAATGTCGCTTTTTCCAATGTTGTCAGAAAGAAAACTGTGGGACAATTCCTTCACTTTTTATTGATAGATTTAATGAAGAAAGTAGTGGTAAATTTCAGCTAAGCCTAAAAAAGTTCAAGCTAAAAACGCAAATTACTCCCACCGTAATTAAGTTAGAGCAATGACACAAATTGTTTAGAATGCGGAAAATTCTACCCTTTTCAACGATGTATAATATTAATATGTGCATGTAATTTTTCACTCCCATATTCTGGAATTTATGTGAAATTTGGGCCTAAATTGGAATAAAAAAGAACTGTTTATCGGATTTTTTTCGAATTATAGCCTATGTCACTCAGTAAGAAAGCACCTTTCATATAGTGAAGGAATGTTTCAAATAGCTGCAGTGGTTCCGGAGATTACCTGGAACATATAAACACACAAGAATCCGCCCTCTCTCTTTATAATATTAGTATAGATTTCATTTACATTCCTCCCTTTAATAATTCCCATATTTATTCATTCATTCACTTACTTTCTTATAAATTCACTATTTTACTAACCGATTTTTTCTCATTTATTCCCTTTTTATTTTTTTGCTCGTTTATTGTTTCATTTCCTTTTCATTTATTTATTCAGTCCTTTATTTACTCAATGATTGAATCAAAAATATCTATAATAATCGAATAGAAAATATTTCATTAGAAAAGTATTTTAACTTTTCCCTATGAAAAAAAGAAGCAAAAAAATTCCACCTTTTTTTTGGAGGTACAAATTTATTGCCAAAAAAAAATAATTTTGCAATGCAAGTTATATTATAAAGTATATTGTTCTTTCCTTATGTCGGGGAGACCGGGGTTAGTTGCTACACGGGGTAAGTTGTTATATTCCAATTTAAAATTAACCACCCGTAGAAATTGACTTTCCTTGCACTAGGTTATAGCACTCACCCATCTGCATTCCCTGACAGTCACTGTAGGGCTTGCAGTCAGTAGCAGGGACAGTGCTCAAGGAAAACGATTTTTTGAGTCTGGAAGTAATTTTTCTTTCCGCTGTTATTTTTCTATTTGTGACGAAAACGTTGCATATAGCGGATTGATTTCTGTACCATGTGAAAGCCTACATTTTCCGGTAAGTGCTAACATATTTAAAAGTTTTGTGCAAAGATATACTAATACCAGTAATATGTGCCAAGAACTAAAGTTGCGTCGTATGGGGCAAGTTGCTGCAATTTTGTTGGGGTTAGTTGTTACAAGTAACAACTTTCCCCATGCAATTTTTAATTTAATATTATGTTTTCTTTTTAAATGTGTTAGGCGGGGGATTATAAAAATAAGACAGACAGGGGCAAAACATCTAAAGAAACATACTTGGATGTGACTAAAATGTAATTTCAGGGAGCTCATTACGAAAGGCAGCCGAAGAATTTCATGACACTAGAGAGATTCTGCAGTAAGATGAAAAATGCTAGTAGTGATCAGTAGCATTTCTGATCTATTTTATTGCATGATTTAATTCATATAAAATACTGTAGCTGGATGACGATAGTAATAATAATAGTAATTCTGATCTCTTTCATTCTATGATTTAATTTATTGTTAATATGTATGGTTGAATAAATAATAATAATAATTACAACAATGATAATAATAATCAATAGCGTATTATTCGAATGAAGGTCTTTCTCTAACGCTGCAGGCAGTGCAGAAGTGAAGATGGTTCGCCAACGGAAACCATAGATCAGCGCCACTCTAACAGATACACCAGTAAAAAATGTTTTGCAAGCCGAAACTGGGAAACAAAAATCTGTGAAAAGGAAATTGTGTCTAATAGAGAAGAAATCAACAGGCGCAAAGACAAAAAAAGTGGAAAAACTTGCGTCCAAACAGTGCGTCTTTAAGATGAAGATGATGAATATTGGTACTGTATGGAATGCGCTAAACCGTACTCAGCATCCAAAAAACCAACTAAATGGCTTTAATGTCGTAATTGTGACAAATGAGCACATGACCGATGTGCTAAGTTTGATAATTTATATGCTTGTAAAAATTGTAATTCAGACAATGATAATGACAGTTTATTAGAGTAAGTCATTAATGAAGTAAATCTGTAAAGCCAAAAGAGTTTTTGGTTTTTAACGTGGTTAAGAATTTTTAAAATTTAACAGAATAAACCAGAAAATGTGTAAAATTCATTTCATTGCTAAAATATATCTCATGTGACAACTAACCCCATATACTGTAACAACATGCCCCGTGGTGGGGTAAGTTGTTACAATCTGCATCTATTCAAAAAACTTGAAATATTTTGGAGCAGTGACTTTTAATCATTTAAAAAAAAATATGTTATGAATGTTAAACAATCTAGATGCATTTTAAAGTTTCACACGTGTAAATAATTGAAATAGTTCAGCGTAAAAAAATATTGAAAAAAATTGTAACAACTAACCCCGGTCTCCCCTACCATAATTTTCAGAACAAATTTCCAACTTTCAATCATTACGAAAAAGGTAAGTTATCTTTTACCATTTCACTTTACCCCAAATTCCCGTACTACTCGTATCAACCATATATGTTGTGTGTGGGGAAGGAACGTAAATCTCAAGTCAATGCTCAACGGGGGAATAGAGCCTGAAAGGGGGAGGACCTCTACTTTATAATGTCTGTATCATGACATTGTTTTTCAATGAACTCTATTTTACAAAATTGGCCATAGTCTCAATACTTTTCAAATGATACTTGAGGAAATACACAACATTCTTATTAAACATAAAATGTTTTTAGACACATTAAGAATAGATCCATTGAAAATCTTATTAAGTACGTTTGATAAACTGGATTTAACAATTATTGAGAAAAAAATTACTTCACCAAAAATCTTCTGGTGTTCCAAGCCACATGAGAGGCCAAAGAATCAGTGCTAAGATGAGAATCCAGTAACAAAACGAAATTCCCCATTTTGCGGCCAAGTTTCCAATAAGTTGAGAAGCCAGAAGCAGAAATACTGTAGACACTCCAATAAGTGTAAAGTCTATACAAAATGATACCACGTATCTGCAAAAAAGTATGAAAAGTCAGTAGAAATTACTAAGTGTTACATGAAACAAAGAAAAGAAATTGGTCAGGAAATCCATTTTACTTTCGTACAGGGTGTTTCAGAAAGTAGTACTCTACTTTGAAATCAGCAAAACAAAGAGGGATTGAAATTGAAATTAATGATGCGTTTATAAATAGTCCACCGTTTACATCACGTGGTTACTCAGGTTGCGCTTATGACATCACTGGTATTTTCTGGTGAACACGATAGAACAATTGCGTTCCAAACACTCGTGGTAACAGAGCAGTGAGTTCTGATTCAAAAGCAGACGACGCTAAAGTCAAAGAGAACATAAAACTTGCATCGTATCTCATTGCAACGAGTTCCATATGCCTTTAACAGCAGCAACATGATGGGTTCAAAGAGTTAAGGCGAAGTAACTTGCCTCAAACATTGTAGCAAGTTACTTCGAACTTTTCCTTTCGATTGCATCCTGTTACGCCTGTGAAAGTGGGCCATAGCGAACCCATTGCAATGATATTTGACCTCTGTTCAATCAGCACACTTTCACACACTTTTTGTTGTTGATGATGTATCCATAAATAAAAAAAAACTATTCGAGGATTGGGTGCCAATACCTCAAAAGGTTGAACTTCTTTATTTATTTACAGAAAAGACAGCAGGAGAAAGACTTATGGCACAAGGAAAGCAAAGAACGCAAGAACGCCTAGGGAACCGGTGGGAATCGAGCCAGCGACTTCTTGTACTGCACGCTGATTGCTCACACAAAAAGGCCCCTTATACAATATGAATACAGTCCCCTCTAATTCATAATCATTATTTTGAAAACCGGCGTATAAAAAATTCCATATGATTCAACTGTCTATCTCTCACTTTTTTGCTTCTATGTCATTTCTAAGCATAGAAGCCCTTTCTGAAACACCCTGTATGTCTAGCATTGATTTTTATCATGTGTACCCTGTTCTTTTCATATACCGGGTGCTCCGTTTTAACCTGCAAGACCTCTATACATCTAGGACTAACTATACCGTTAGTCCTAGATGCATATTTCCAATTGCAAAAATGTTCAAAATCAGATGCAGGGTTAAGATATTCAAAGTTTGAAGCAAAAATAAAAATCAGTCAAAAAATACAAAATTTAACTTTTTATACGGGCCCTAAGTCCCCTTACTTATATTTAGGGAAATAATCTCCGATGAAAGATATCAACACTGCTTTTGTTACGGCTGCACAACACTGCTTTTGTTTTGCTTTATTTGTTTAACTTACTACCTCGAACAGGTAAAAGTAAACGGAAGAAAGTAACTAAAATGTTAAAAGTGTGAAAAATTCTCTAAAATGTAATTATCAAATACAAAAGAAAAAGAAAAAGAAAGAAAATTAGTAAATCGAATAAGAATTCGTAACAAGCTATGAACATTTATGATAGAAGAAAAATGTCGGTAGGCCAGTTTCAGACTGTCCCCCTCTTTTGTGGGAACAACGTGATTAAGACAGAGCTATTTTTGTTAATCCAAAGTTGGGGCAAACCTAACATGCAAGCGTCGTAACGCTGTACTAACACAACAAATTTGATTGACATTTGTGCGACCAAAACTCAAGCAGATATTCGAGTTCAAAATTTTAAGGGACCATATATAGAAGATGAGATTGGAACGTATCACCCTTTCAGAAGAATGACATGTTGTCGAAGTAAAAAACAAAGTATTTCTATTTTTTATTGCTATTTTAAAATAAATACAAACGTTGTGCAATGATACGCAAAAACACACTACAAAACCTCAATCAATTTGAAAAACCACACTCAATGCACACATATAATTTTAAACCCTTGTTTACTGCTATATTTTTCCCCAAAAGGAGCTATTGACGTTCAATTTTAGTGACAAAAAGTACTATTTTGGACTGAAGGAAACAACCCCATTGTAACAAATGAAAGAAACAAAAGGCAAATGATTTCTATTGAACTTATGGATGCATGAATACGAAAATCATGTTTCTGGGGATAATAAAACACTTACTGCATTTTTACTCCAAATGCTCTGTAGGCGATAGCAGGGTACGGATACCTGTTTTTTTCTTTTTTGTATTCGTCATATCGTTCTTCTAGTATCATCCAACACTTTCCGAGAACGATTCCTGAATATAAAGTGCTGATGCAACAGAACAACAGGAGAGCTACTCCACCCCATCCTTTGAAAAAAGCACAAATTATGTTAAACATTGAAAATAAGAACTTTCATATAGAAAATGTATAAATATATGCATGTTACCGTAAAGCTCAAAGTTGGAGAATGTCGACTTGCACCGGTGATTCACCGGAAGTATTCGGTCTTTCATAAATGTCTTTGGTGCGTGAATGTTGATATTAACCGGCTAATGTCGACATTCGCCAGATTTCAGACTTTTACAGTAATATTTTTTTTTAACATCACAACCTAAAAAAGAGAGTAGTTATGATTTTGATTTATTTTATTTTATTTTATTTTATTTATTTATTTATTTTTTTTTTTTTTTTTGCACCTTTCAGTCCAAATAACATTTTGCTTTATTTGTTTAACTTACTACCTCGAACAGGTAAAAGTAAACGGAAGAAAGTAACTAAAATGTTAAAAGTGTGAAAAGTTCTCTAAAATGTAATTATCGAATACAAAAGAAAAAGAAAAAGAAAGAAAATTAGTAAATCGAATAAGAATTCATAACAAGCTATGAACATTTATGATAGAAGAAAAATGTCGGTAGGCCAGTTTCAGACTGTCCCCCTCTTTTGTGGGAACAACGTGATTAAGACAGAGCTATTTTTGTTAATCCAAAGTTGGGGCAAACCTAACATGCAAGCGTCGTAACGCTGTGATTAGGATCTGCTTAGCCTTCACAATGCTGCCAAATTAGGTGTGCCCTATACTGCCGTGTGCAGGTAAAGGGCAGTAACTGCAATATTTTCGTTTTTCATTTTTTTTTTTTTTTTTTTTTTGTCATCTATTGTACGTTATCCTTATTGTACAAGCTCACTTATTTGGTTTCTGCTGAAAAAAAGTGCGAAAAAAACGTCTAATTCCAACATTTTCCTATTGTTAGTATTGAATACAGCACCTCGAAAGCTCATTTCAGCAGATACTGCCGTTTACCTGCACACGGCAGTATAGTTTTATTAAGGATCTTCATCTCGCATGTTTATTCGATTGAGAAGCCTACCGCTCGCCATTCCTCAAAACTGCTAACGCAGTTTCCATCGGACAGCTTCGTGAGTGTAGCTCGCTTCGCTCGCTCATCACATATTAAAATATTTAGTGTAATTTTTTTATTGTCCCTGAAAGTATTGGTTCATTATATGCCAAAAAAAGGTTCTATTTGCATACAACTCCACGGAAGAAAATAAGCATGGCAAAACTTGAACACTACCGTTGTATTTTGATTTCTGAATCAACATCAGAGAGAGAAAGCCGAATAAAGATTAAACGGGGCCCTAAACTATTTCAGGTACGAGTATCCTTTTGCAACTCGAGAAACTTAATGTCAGTGGCAAAACATGGCATTTTTAATTTTTTTTTCCTTCTATGTGTATGTGTGTTTTTAATGATACATAAACCCATGTTGTTTTTGTCATTTCTTAATGCTCCAGCTGTCTTTTTTTAATTGACCTTGGAGTTTTTTTTATAGATATCATTGTTCTCAACGGGTAAGATTTATGAATGGAAAAAAGCGAAAGTAAGTAGCAAAACCTTTTTTTTTTTTTAATGAGAAGAAAAAGAAGAAGGAAAACGGACATACTTCCCACTTCAGAAATACAGAGTGTCGCTAAGATAAAAAGAAAACACTATCGCTGCCCGAACAAAGTACTTATATCACTCGATAAACGTTAAAATAATCGAGACCAAAATGTCTGTTATCAAGAAATGTTATGTAATATTTCATAACTTCTATTTTTAACACCCGACACAGAAAGAAAGGGAGTTTGTAAGCCTGGCGAGTGTGTCTGTGTGTCTGTCTGGGTCATCGCAGCTCCTATACTGATGAATCGTTTTCGATTTTTTTTTTTTTTTTTTTTTTTTTTTGAGCAAGCACGAATTGCTTATTATCATCACTTGACCAAAGTTGATGTTGCTTTGATTTTTCAGAATACCATGACGACGGTTGTTTAAATATTTATTTAGAAAGTAAAATGTTCGTCGTCAAAATTACAAGTCGCTTGCGGTTTGATTTTATTTATATTTTTTCAGGGCTTAAATCAAGCAGACTTTATGTTGAAAAACGGGTTTTACGTGTAAAATTACGTTTTTTCAGAAAAACACATACACACACACACACACACACACACACACACACCACCACCACTCACACACACACAGAGATATATGGGAACTAAAACAGCAAAACTTTATCTAAATGCAAACTTCCAGCTTACTAATTCCCATCGTTTGAGATTGATAAGAAATAAAAATGCATGAGATTACACGCTGTAAGTAATCTTCATGATAAGTGTACTGATGGATATCGGCCATAAAATCTGTAACTTTATTACGGCATTCTAATCACGATTTCTTTTTTTACGGATATGCCTCGTATTACTTATGCTGAAAATCACCAGTCATCGACGGATGTAAACTTCTTGGCTACGTCTATTCTATTCCTTTTGTAGAAACAAGAAACACAACGAGTAGGGTTCCATCGCAATTCGTGATTGCGAAAAACATAATTGGAATTCAAGACGTTAAAATTCTAATGAATACTGGATGCTGGATGTTTTATTTATTTATTTTGAAAGGGTGATTTGATTAAGAGTGTTATTAGCTAATTTTCATCTTCGCATAGTTTCCCTACGGTTTCCCCATAAAGCGTAGTTTAAGCTTACAATTTGAATGGCTAGCACGAGATATAAACCTGTACAAGCTGAGAAGAATAGTAATAAAGATAAAGCTTACCAGAGTCTGCAATTGCTCTTGGCAGTGCAAGTACACCACTTCCCGCCATTTCACCCACAACGAAAACTGAAGCTAAGCCCAGAGACAATCCTTTCTTCACACCTGTTTTTTGTTCTTCTGAGCTTGTGGAGTTTTTTCGAGTGCTTAGAATGGAACAACCCTGGAATGAAAAATCTCAGTAACGTTTTTTTTTTTTTTTTTTTCCTGCAGTGGTCTACAACAATTGTGTCCAACCTTTTACTGTCCGAGGGCCGGACCTCATATTAAGGGGAGTCAGTACCCTAAATACTTTCAAAAATTCGATGTTTTGATTTTTATATATTTTGAAACTCCATTTCAATACAATTTTAATGATACAAACTTCTTGATCGTGCTCATATTAGAAGTAAGTTAAAAAAAGCTTTGAAAAAATGTAAACCTATTCTGATGAGGTATGATTTTCCCTTTTAAATTGCCATATCTCGAAATGGTATTTTTGAAACTAAATGTTCTTTTTTCTCAGAAACTAAATTGTGTTAGGGTTTGAAATTTTTACCACCTATTCCATACATTTAATTGCATATACTGAAGCAAATTTTTTTCTCATATTCGAAAAATATTTTTTATAGAGCTGATTTCGTGTTGCAAAATGGCATCTTTTGAAAAAAAAAAAATACAGGGACTTACACATTAGATTTAAAAAAAAAACTAAGCTTTTTTTTCTGTAAAACTTTACTTCAGTATAGAAAAAAGAGTCTACTTAAGGTAGAGAAAAAATATCATAATTGTATCTTTAATAGATTTTCAGAAAAGGTACATGAACCTGTGCAAATTAACATTGACGGTATAGGGGGTACTGACTCCCCTTAAAATCATTCTTGCGGGCCGGAACACATATAAAATTCCAAAATATTGAACTAATTTCCAAATAACACTGAAAAATATGAAAAGGGGAAGAAAATAACAAACGGATATTTTTGTTATCAATTACTTGATATCTGTTCTATTAAATGCAGACTTTTCAGAAACCAATTTATGAATATTTGGTTCCTTGTCAGGTAATCAAGCCTTCGGTTTGTAACAATGAACAAAACAACGGGACTCAAGAATCAGCTTCGTATGCCGTAGGTTGGACACCATTGGTCTACATTCTATTGTCCGTTTTTCACGAGAAGGCACTTCGCCACGCCCCCTCTAACGCAGAGTTCCATTTCACGCGGGGGTGTTCGGTAAGCAATCCACGCGCTTCTAAAGGAGACAACCAGACATCCTTAACTTAGGCGTGCATTTTAATGTGCAAAACAGTCTTAGTGTCCTTCACATCACTTGCTTCACTTGTCTGTTGTTATTTTAGTTATTCTTACGTTTTGAAAACTGCTGCTTTTACAACAAAATGCTATGATCTGAACATACCTTCTGCAGAAAACAGCGAAATAGAATCATCGGATGCCACGTGACGAGGGAGGAGTTAAGTGAATTCTTGTGGAAAACGGACAATACAACATACTATTGCAGTGAAAAATGTTCTAAAGAAAACCAGGTTCAGTAATACGTAAGTGGGCATAATGAAGTCACTTTAATGCTTATGTACACGTTTTGATACAAATTGTACCAGTACCAAGTTACGAATAAAATTGCATTAAGAAACATAACTCTTGAATTATGAACAAATTTAAAACCACCGCTTGCTCAAGTTTCCAAGTCTCTTCCTTTAGCGTATTCCTATTGCTTCGACTGTAAGTAGATGTTTTTTAAATACTTTGAACAAATTCTTAAATGCAGAAAAATTACGACAAATCTTCGATTACCCATACAGTTTTTATAGTTTCCGCTCAAAACAAACGCTAAAATACAGCATTCTACAATTGTACTTTTGCGTATCAAGAAATGCGGATTTCCCAGGTAACAAAAATATGACAGGTCAGTCGGACTTTGTATACAGCTATTCTGTTCGAAAAACCCTCTTGTTTGCAAAAAGAAAAATTGTTATTATCAAACTTCAAAATTTTATGCCTGTTCCATTTTTTACTTCAGATAGCAAATTGCAAACTTTGTTCCTAAATTGTTAAGGAAAAAAATCCGAATACTTTAAAATATTTAAGAAAAAAATCAAATATTAGGTAAATAAAGTGAATGTCTGTTTCTCAAACCATTAGTTAGGCATTAAAAAGGTATAATTATTGATTTAAATTATTATTACAATTATTATAGACCGTTCGGCCGATTTTCATGAAATTTGGCCCAAAGTTAGTTTATAGCATGGGGGTGTCACCTCGAAGAGATTTTTCGAAAATTCGATGTGGTTCTTTTTCTATTCCGATTTTAAGAACAGAACTATCATAAGATGGACGCGTAAATTACGAAATTATCATAACGTGGAACCGCAACATGGGCACAAGTCAATTGGCGAGATACGAAATTATCATAACGTGGAACCGTAACATGGGTATAAGCCAATTAGCGAGAAAATTCACCATACATTATTTGTAAACATACAGGCGAACCAAGAGACCTTTTAATTTTTCTATTACGGGCAAAGCCGTGCGGGATCCACTAGTTAATAATGTTATTACTGTTATAAATATTATTAACATTATTTACTTGATAATAG
The DNA here is from genome assembly GCF_026930045.1 of Uloborus diversus. Classification (NCBI taxonomy): domain Eukaryota; kingdom Metazoa; phylum Arthropoda; class Arachnida; order Araneae; family Uloboridae; genus Uloborus; species Uloborus diversus. Next base: position 167,016,675 of record NC_072731.1, on the reverse strand, counting down.
TACAATAATATTGAAAATCCTTTTCAAAACATTTGAAAAGGTTTAGATTTGAATCTGGAATCTAGATTTAACTAGAAAAAAAAAGTCATGTTTACTTTACTTATTTGTAAATACCAGTTTGCTTAATAAATTTTACGTTAAATTCCTCTTATGTATTTGTTTATATCTAACTAGCAAAAATACCCGGCGTTGCCTGGTTCAGTAATAATTATTAGAAAAAATCGTTACTTGCTTTTGTTTTCTGTTTTAAGTGAAAGAATTTAAAACACATCTTTTTGACGTGATTAAAAATCGAGTTTCTTCCTTACCCATAAAAATAAAATATCAATAAGTATAAAGAACAAAGTAGTATTGATTTAGAAACGAAAGCATTATACTTAAGCATATACAAATTTAAAAAAACATGAAATTAATCTTCTCATATTTAAAAAGATTAATCTGTTGATACTTTTTTTTAACATGGAGTCTAAAACCTTCTCTGTATGGCTAATAAAGTACGAAGTGATTAAAAAAAAAGTAGCTGCGCTCGTAATCCCCTTATACTTGCTTTAGTTATTTCGGGAAATTTCAATCATTGTGGCTCTTGGTGCGATTTTACCGAATTTGCGAAAGTCGTTTCGGGGTACCTTCGATGATGCTCCCCCATTCTTTCCTTACTTTGTAAAACGATATGATATTAATTTTCGTTACAGAGATATCGTCGCCAGATGCTGAGATATTTTTGGTCACCATAAAATGGCGCTAAACAGTTTCATCCGAAATGTTACCAAAATAAGTAATACAATTTGGTGATTGTTTGAAATTGTGCAAAAAGGAAAATTAATCGAAGTTTTTGTGCTGTTTATAGATTTGCCTAATTTAGTTGCCGGATTATTTAACACAGTAAAAAAAGTCTTTTGAAAATTCTTTGATTGGCGATATTTTGTTTACATGGTGAAAGCTGAGAAACATTATGACGTAGTCTTCGGCTTCAAAAACAGCAACGTTGAAAAAACTGCCAAATGCATCAGCTACGGAAATCTTTCTGCAAAAATTTTGGCGATCTGCTGGTTGTTTGGATAATGAGTAAGTGTTCAATCAGCATAAATAATAATAAAAACCATTAATTACATTAAAGTTCCGTTTAAATGGAAAATGATCAGCCAAATCATGTATTATTTGCCAATCTTGTGCAAAAATCTTACTTCAAGATTTGACTTGAAAAAAGCCTTGAACAATCACGAAAAGCAAAGATAGTCAACAATACAACAATAGTCGTTATCGACAGGGAGTTGAGATGATACACTAAATACTGTATTGAGTTGAGGAAAGCCTTCGAACATGGATCTAAAAAGCTCATAACTCGTTTTTTATTCTACTTAGAAATTTCGAACAGGTGCCATCTTCAGCAGAAAAATCAGAGCTTTCGATGGACATATAATGTAAATATGTGCAAGTATTTTTTCATCTCAATATTAGAGAATTTATACAAAAATTGTGTTTTATTGCCCCCCTAAGCGGGTTTTGCCCCCCATAACGGACGAAAACTACCCTATGTGTTATTCTGATGCATAAGCTATATTATTGTAAAGTTTCATCAAAATCCGTTCAGTAGTTTTTGCGTGAAAGAGTAACAAACATCCATACATCCATACAGACAAACTTTCGCATATATAATATTAGTAAGATGATATTCGTAATGTGTATTTATATTTTTGTAGAAAAGCTATTAATTTAGCAACGAAAAAAATACTATTTTTTTAATGGAATGTTTTTGACCCACGAATGAATCTTGAAGTGTTTAAGAGGTTATGGGGGTCATGACCTCCGCAGTGATCGAATTTCAACTACTGGGCAAACACTAGTAACAATAAAATGTGTGTGTGTATTCCAACCCATTAAACCAATTGTAACTTCAGGATAGCATTATAAAATTGAATTATTAAAAAAATAAAAGGGGGGGGGGCAAAAGATTTTTTATAAAAAATGGAGGGTAAGTATGAGTTTGTAAACCACTGTTTCAATAACTTGCGTAACTTTATCACACGCAGGGGTGGATACAGAATACCATTTTAGGGGTGGGGGCACGGTGAAAATGAAAAATGTCCCTCCCCCCATAAACGAACCTACGATTTCGGGTACGAAAAACTTCTGAAACTGTTTGCGTGTCAATAAAAAGCACCAAATCCGCCTGGAATAAGGCGCTTGATAGGGAATAAACGTTACAAATTAATTTCATAAGCAATGAAAATAAGTAGTATTTCAAACATTTACTTTCAAAAATAATTAATGAGTTGAAAATATTGCTGCAATCGCCTACATTTTATTCATAAAGTGTTTGAACATTAGTTAATTTCATAAGCATAGAAAATATGTATTGTTTTAAATATTGCTTTTAAAAATAATTAGTGAATTGAAAAATTACTGAAACCGTTTACACTTTATTCATAAAGTGATTGAACACAATGTGGACAGATAATATTGTCAACGGTTTATGGGAGTCATGACCCCCATGATCCTCCCCTTGTATCCGCCCCTGATCACACTCACGAAGATTTTTAACCCAAACTCGTTACATTAATGCAAAATGGTTACAGTGTTATCGTTATTACAAACACTTTCTATGTGGAGAATTTGAAAAATAGATAAAAAATAGAAAACGAAAATAATTTAATAAGGCGTTAAAAATACAGTTCATAAAAAGTCAAAACAAATCTTACGTCATTTCCTGTTTCGATTTCCATGACGTCTGGCAGCGCGGACATATGTGTCAATAAATGGAAATATGGGCGGAATGAGAGCTGTTCGTACTCCGCAGGAAAACGACATCCGCAGCAAAAAGGAAAATTTTGATTCCCTTTTCCGCATCATAAACAGAAAAGTCACGGGATCTCTTTAACTGTTTTACACATACAATCAGAATCGCATATTTCCGACGCTTGATAAGACACTCATTGTGTTTTATAGCACTTTCTTTTATTGTTGAAAATAGATATCGCGGAGTGATTCCTCACATTATTCTGCTCCAATAAAAATTATCACGGTATGTTTGTTCCGAAGCTGTTTTGTCCTGCTTACAGAACGTTGAGTTTGCCACTAATATATTTGATGGCGACAATTAAGGTGGCAAACGAAATTTTTTAACAAAAAAAGTTATCTTATCGTTAAAATTAAATGCATACGACCTTATGTCTATTATTTAGGGAGCACAAATAAATTTTATAACGTCACTAAAATCATCAATGTGTGTTTTTTTTTCTCTTGTTTCCTAAAATAAATAAACGCAGGAAAGACTTATTCTTCGCTGGCTAATATGAAAGTGCATTAAAAAACGTAAATATTTAGCTAAAAGCTTTTCTACTTCCACACGAAGGAAGCAAAGGAAGTATACCGCCATCTCCAAAAACTTCTCACCGTAATTGGTCAAACCAGTGTGCTCTGACTTATGTCAAAAATATTTTGATCATAGTTGAAAATTAATGAAAATTTCAAATTTCTAAGTTCTAAAACGCAGTGTAAAATAGTTTTTTCCATGAACTAGAATTGCAACAGCACAGTTCAACAACAATCCAAGTTAAGAAAAAACCTTAAACGTACACATAACTCGTCATTTACCATATACAAAATTTTATAACCACTCTGTATACAGACAGAGTGGTTTATTATTGATTAATCAATTTATATATAATGAGACGTTTAATATCAATACCAGCTTAATCCACTTTTTCAAGTTTTACAGGAGAGACAGAAAACATTCACGGTTTGAGTTGTTTTTCAAAGTAGTTTTTTTAATTGATTGCACTCTAAATTGCTTTGAAATGTAATGGTATCCACTATGTTGAGAATAAGTATCAAAATTATGAAATGAAAAAACTTTTAAATATTCAGGGATTAAGCTAGTTTTGATACTAAACACCTGATACATCCGTAGTAATTTAACAACCATGAAATTCAAAGTCAGTCAAGTGTAAACCATAAATATATAGTTGAAAGGAATTCTTCCTCGAAACTATAAATCAACAAAACAAAACTTTCCTGGTTGCCAAATTTTTTCCTTTTTTTTTTTTTTTAAATTAACTGTTGTGATTGCCATAAATAATCCAGCGCTGAACTTAATCGCAATCATTTAAGAATTAGTAAACAATACTCTGTTACTAGACAAGATCTAGTTCTGCCTAGAATAATCATCTTATATATTATTTATGTAGCCTGTTTTTTCGTGGCTACGCGAGAACTTTCTCATTTCTTGATCAAATTCAATAATTTTACCCCTATTTGAAAGCTTATCGTGCAGGCTAATGACGAATAATAATAGACCCACGTCTAAAAATTGTTTTTTTTTTTCTGTCAAAAACTGTTTAAAAGCATCGGACTGAGTTTTTCGATTAAATTTATGAGATTAATTTGCGCTATGACCGACAGAGCTGAATAGCTCAATCGGTAGAGCGTTCGCTTGTTAACCAGTTGCACCAGAGCTCTGGCCTCACCGGGACGATCTGTCAGTATCTTAAAACTAGACCATTATCACGCACCACATGTACACTTAACATACAATAAATAACACACTTAAGGCAATAAAATAAATGAGACAGGAACCCTCCCTACTGTTTCGAAACCATGATGCATCCTGTAGTTCAGCGTATCTTAAGCGGGGAAACCAGTTTAGACGGGTCAAAAAATACATTTTTTATGTCATAAAATGTTAGTAAACTATTCAAGAAAATGTTGCCAAAATTTCAATTCGAAATTCCGTTTAGTTCCAATGCCATGAGCACTTAAAAAACTGAAAAATGATCACAGCAGTTTTTTTTAATTCCGCTTTACTCGAAACGACTTTTTTTCCAACTGATGTGCATTCTAGCGCAAAACGTTATAGGCCAATCATTTTGAAATTTTGGGTGAATATTTTTTATTCAATTATACTCTATATGAACCTAATTCTAGGATGATATTAGTGTTAAAAAAATTAATACAAAAAAGTTTAACAAAAATGGTAGAAAATCGTGAATTTTGTGATCAAACACTTCAAAAGCATGAAGTGTTTTATTTTTTTTAACCAGAATTAGGTTCATATTCTGAGGTAATATGTTGTTGACGGTAGAAAAAAACTATAATGATTACTCATAAAAATTGACTTCAGGAATGCACACCAGCAACAAGCTCTGGTAGCGATCATCCATGGACATCAGCTTCTAACTCTTCTATTTCTGGTAGAAATGACTTGAAAAATTACTAAGTGTACTAAAAAGTATGAATAAAATATTCTTCAAGTTTGAACAAATTCTATTTATTCCTTCCCTGTTGAAAAAATTCACGTAAAATACTAAAATTTGTGCCTCCTAAACTGGTTTTCCCCCTTAATTTCTTTGAGTAGTGAAACCCTTTTAATGCTCACTTTTTTTGTGGAACCCCTGGTTTTGCGTCAATAGTTTAAGGTAGACCGGGGCACGTTTACGTGGATTTATGAAGTGATAACTTCTTATGGGAGGGTAAACCGATTTGTGACATAACGCTCGTAACGGCGCAACTCTCGTCTGGCATTCCTTTCGTTCGCGCATAGAACAGAAGCGAACATGCTCGGGGAAATTTTGTTTCTTTACTCTTTGGGTCAGTTTTAAGCGTTACGTGATGGTAGAAAAAGTAATGAAACTAACAGAAGATGGATGATCGTCCTAACGAAAGGCGAGTATAATAATACAATATAATATCAATAACATTTTAAACAATATATATTCAAAACAGCAGTTAATCTTTAAATCTATTTTCAAAACAAAAACATTTTTGCGATTACTTATACTAAAAATATCTCGCTTCATTTAGGCTTTCGAACTGTGATAAGGTATACATATTTTAAACGAACTTCATCCCCGCAAACTCTGCAACGCGGGGGTTGGGGAAGGCCGAGAAAGCAAAAATAATAAATAAACGTTTAATTTGTTCATCACAGAGTAAAATCTAAAATGTTTCGTAAGTTTGAGTGTTTTTCCTGATAAACGAAATATTTAGAAACGACCCGTCATTTAATCTACTGTTTTTGCGCCGACATCAAAACTTATGTTTAAAAGTAGTCTGAATGGTGATCAAAGAATAAAATTATTTTTTATTTTGAAGCCGGTTCTTTTTTCTTTTTTTTTAAATAAAAATTTAACCAGCAAACATCTCTCTCTCTCTCTCTCTCTCTCTCTCTCTCTCTCTCTCTCTCTCTCTCTCTCTCTCTCTCTTACGTATTCAAACGTTCAATATTTATTTACAAATCATTATTTTAGGGCTATTCAAATGAAAGTTTTGCCTTGAAAATGATGATACTAAATTTATTCCATCTTTTAAACGTATCGTGCAATTAAAGCGTCAAAATATAAGAGCAGGAGGCGTAGCAGTTTATCAGAATGATCTTGATTGCATAAATATTGTCACTCCAAATGTAGGATTAGATGTTAATAATGCTACAAGCTACACAAAATGATATTGGTGAAATGTGTATAGTGAAATGTCTCAATGAAGCAAAGCAACAAATTATTATTGCCAACATATATATATCTCCAAACAATAGCATTTCCCCCCTGAAATGTTTATCCTAATATTCTCGACTTTTCCTTCAAGAAAGATCGGCGCGGAGCCGGTCGATCACCAATACAAGACTTTGTCCCAGGGAATGTCAGTTTTCCCTTTTTCTCCAGAGCATTGTTAGAAAAAATTTTCCCCCAACAGAACTTCCTCGGTAGATCGGAGACGATATTGGATTTTAATTCACCCATGAGTGAACCCATGATCTAACCCCCACACTTTTTCAATATAAAATCAACAAATTATCGTAACAATATGCGGTTTGCGCCGTAACACGTCACAGGTTCAGGATTGTTTTTAACGACATCGTAAAAAATGAAATTAAATCAAAAAGGAAAACATAAAGAAATAAATAGATTTAAAAGAAAAAGTAATTATAGCTAATCACTGTATCGTCATAGTAAGAAAAACAATCGTCGTGTGAATTGTTTAATCACTTTATTAAACAGAAAGCAGTACCTTTCAGTACCAGAGTTCAATGTGTGCACTGTTTGTATTATGGGAGGACCTTGAGTTTCGTTAGATGTAGTTTGTCTTTTGTCCTCTTCCTTTCTTACTTTTTCATTCCTTTATGACACCTTTTTTTGTGTTTTCCAGAGAGGAGGTTCTATTTCATTTGAAAAAAAGTTAAAGCAACTAAAGGTCCGGGACCAGATAATATTTACCCAAAAATTTTAATTGAATGTGCAGAGGAATTAGTGGATGTTATTTTAAATATTTGCAATGCTACTTATAACTCAGGGACAGTGCCAGGGGACCGGAAACTGGCTAACAAAACGCCGCTTTTCAAGAAAGCGCTAAAGGCAATACTGGGAATTATAGACCTGTAAGTTTGACTTCAGTGATTTGTAAAATTTTCGAAACTTTGATCAAAATTAATATAATGAATTTCTTAGAGACTAATAGCCTGTTGACTAGTTTGCAGTGTGGGTTCAGGAAAGGTAAATCGTGTGCTACTAATTTATTGCATTTCTACGACAAGGTTACCTAGGCTTTAGATAACAAAAAGTGTGTGGATGTTGTTTATATTGACTTTCAAAAAGCTTTTGATAAGGCATGTTGCTCTTCTCAGCAAATTAGCTGACATAGAAGTAGGAGAAAAAACTTTACTTTGGGTTAGAAATTGGCTGACTGGAAGGAAGCAAAGAGTAGTTGTGAGGGGAAATCGTTCTACATGGAGCGATGTTTTGGGCTGGTTTCCTCAGGGTTCAGTTTTAGGCGTTTCTTATTTATTATTTTTATGAATGACATCAATGAGAATATTTCTGGGAGCATGAATTGTTTTGCTGATGATGTAAAAGTTATGGGGATTGTAGAAAATGAAGAACAGGTAAAACAGCTTCAAGAGGATTTAGATCATATTATTAAGTGGGTAGATCAGTGGGGTATGACAGTTAATGTAGGGAAATGTCAAGTGCTACAGTTTGGTCATCGAAATAAGCGTACGGGTTAAAGTTTACAGGGTTCAATCAAAAGTCAGGCAAAAAATGTTATTGATCTGGGTATCTTAATAAATCAGGATTTCAAGTTTAGTCAACAATGCAGCATTGCAAGTAACAAAGCCAACAGAATGCATGGGTTTATCAATAGATCTATTTCAAACAAATCTAAGAAGGTTCTTCTACTTTTATTTAGGAGTTTAGTAAGACCTCATTTTTGAGGTATGCTGTACAGTTTTGGTCGCCTTATCTGAGGAAAGATATTTGTGTATTGGAAAGGGTTTAAAGAAGGGTAACTAGACAAGTAAGGGGACTTTCAGGTTTAGAGTATGATACCAGACTTAATAGGCTTAATATGTATAGCCTGGAGCAAAATAATATCAGAGGGGACATGATTCAGTTGTTTAAATTTATCAAAATGAATGATATTAATGGATTAAATTTTTGCACTGAACGAAGGGATCATTGTTTTAAGCTATTCAAATCTCAAGCTAGCCTAGAAATAAGGAAAAACTACTACTTTTGTAGGGTTGTGGGCACTTGGAACAGCTTACCGGAAGAAGTGGTAATGAGCAAGGGGGTGGATAGTAGGGTGGATCGAAAAAAATGAAATTTCGAATCTTAATTTGGAATACCTACCAAAACTGTGCATTTGTAAGAACAATACACGTGTAAAATATTATCAAATTTGAACAACTCCTTGAGGGTCCTACCAAGGCTTGAATTTCTCCAAAAATAGGAAAAAAGGTCAATTTTCCAAAATATTTATGAAAATAATCAGGTTCAAAATTTTTGTTCTAATACCATTAAAATGTTTCCTTTTAACACGCTTTTCATGTCGCTTCAAAATTATTTACATTCTTTGCAGTATTAGATTCGCAAACAAATTCATGAAATTTCGTAAAATCTCCAAAAACTGACTTCTTTCAAGCCTTTTTGCACATTGCAATATTTTTTTTAAGTCCATTCTTTTTTTTGCAATGACTGTGCAGAATGCAGTTTTAAATGGAAATGAAATTATGCTTTATTATATTAACAGCCCAGCACTTACGACAAGGAGCGTAATTGCTTCAAACTGGACCAGTGGTAAATTGTCGCACCTGTCTAGCAATTTACCTATTGGTGCTGCAAAAATTCACATGGACCAGCAGTTTCACCATCAAGTAATGTGAACAGGTAACGCAAAGGCTGCTCGTATGCAGTTTGCAGATAACCATGGGACAGGATGTCCAATTTTATTCTCTATGGCCGCAATTGCACCGTTCTTTTTTCTGGTTTTCGTGGCCGTGCCATCACAGCCAAAAGCTAAAAGATCCTTAAGGCTTAAACAAATTTTCAGTTCAAAAATCACATTGCTGTCGCGACATGTTTCCCCGTTCCAGAAGTTGGCGTCAAATGACCCAAATAAAGAGAATTGGATTTTTCAACCATGGATTCCTCGCTTATGGTTCTTCTACGGTATCTGTCTCCAACCATTTCTTTTTGTCATAGTTCTGTCTTTTCGGCTCTCCTATTTTAGCTGCCATATCTAATGAAAGTCTTCAACAATAGATTGAAAGCACCAACGCCAATTTTGCGTTTGTTTAGTTCTTCTGTCGCACTCAGGTGGTGGAACGCTGTGTTAATATGGTGACAGAAGCTTCTTTGTTTGTGATTAGGTCAATCGGCAAGAGATATGACTTCATATGAGCAAAAATCAAACCTCGAAGTATCGTGTCATCGTTTGAGTCAAAAAAAAAAAAAAAAAAAAAAATTCAAAGAGGTTTTATGAATGGATGTGACGAACTGACTATGTTATGTGGCTTTGACTAACTGATACTTTTCAAGTCCCTCATTTTGTGAAATATTGATGTTAATATGTCAGAGCGACTGTGTGTGAGTAAATATACATTCTTTGTAACCAATGCACTTCTATGTTTTTTTAGTTAATACAACTAAATCATTTTGATAATTTACTTCTAATGTAAAATGAATAATACATTTATACTTAATATATGTGACTCGGCAGATGGAAAAGGTAGAATGGAACTCAAATTGCAGCCATTTCTTTTTATTGGATTCTGGACTGTTAATGTAATAAATTTTAACTTCACTTCTGTTTAAAACTGCATTCTGTACAGGCGTTGTAAAAAATGAAAACTGGACTTTAAAAGCAAAAAATATTGCTATGTGCAAAAAAGCTTTAAAAAAGTCAGTTTTTGGTTAATTTTGCGAAATTTACAAATACAAATACAAATGTGACGACCAGCAACAGGCTCTGGGCCCAGCTAGGCTGGTCCTAGTCAATTAATTAGTCCCCAATGAAGATCAATGGCCCTCTTAAAGCTATCCACTCCCTTGCTCATTACAGCCTCTTCCGGTAAGCTATTCCAAGTGCCCACGACCCTGCTAAAGTAGTAGTTTTTCCTGATTTCCAAGTTAGCCTGAGATTTAAATAGCTTAAAACAATGACCCCTTGTCCTGCTTTCCCCGCAAAAATTTAATCCATTTACATCTTTCATTTTGATAAATTTAAATAACTGAATCATGTCCCCTCTGACTGTCCTTTGCTCCAGGCTATACATGTTAAGCCTATTAAGTCTGATATCATAATCTAAATCTGAGAGTCCCCTTACTAATTTAGTTACCCTTCTTTGAACCCTTTCCAATACAAAAATATCTTTCTTCAGATAAAATCTTTCTTCGACCAAAACTGAACAGCATACTCCAAATGAGGTCTTACTAAACTCCTATATAAAGGCAGAAGAACTTTCTTAGATTTGTTTGAAATAGATCTATTGATGAACCCAAGCATTTTGTTGGCTTTGTTACTAGCAATACTGCACTGTTGACTAAACTTGAAGTCCTGATTTATAAAGACACCCAGATCCATAACATTTTCTGCCTGATTTATGACTGAACCCTGTAAACGATATCTCATACGCTTATTTCCATGACCTAAGTGTAGCACTTGACATTTCCCTACATTAACTGCCATACCCCATTTATCTGCCCACTTAGTAATATGATCTAAATCCTCTTGCAGCTGTTTTACTTGTTCTTCATTTTCGACAATCCCCATAACTTTTACATCGTCAGCAAAACAATTCATGCTTCCAGAAATATTTTCATTGATGTCATTCATAAATATAATAAACAAAAGAGGCCCTAAAACTGATCCCTGAGGAACCCCACTTAAAACATCACTCCAATTAGAATGATTTCCTCTCACAACTACTCTTTGCTTCCCACCAGTAAGCCAATTTCTAACGCAAAGTAAAGTTTTTCCTCCTATTCCAATGTCAGCTAACTTGCTGAGAAGAGCAACATGCGGTACCTTGTCAAAAGCTTTTTGAAAATCAATATAAACAACATCCACACATTTTTTGTTATCTAAAACTGAGGTAACCTTGTCGTAGAAATGCAATAAATTAGTAGTACAGGATTTACGTTTCCTGAAACCATACTGCAAACTAGTCAACAGACTATTAGTCTCTAAAAACATCATGATCTTAATTTTGATCAAAGTTTCGAAAATCTTACAAATCACCGAAGTCAAACTTACAGGTCTATAATTCCCAGCAATACCTTTAGACCCCTTCTTGAAGAGTGGCGTTATGTTAGCCAGCTTCCAGTCCTCTGGCACCGTCCCCGAGTTATAAGAAGCATTGAAAATATTCAAAATAACATCCACTAATTCCTCTGCACATTCAGCTAAAATTTTTGGATAAATATTATCTGGTCCGGGAGTTTTAGTTGCTTTAATCTTTTTCAAATGAAATAAAACCTCCTCCCTGGAAAATACAAAATCCTCAAGCTGTATAATAGCTTGTGTCTTGTTAGTGTCAACTGTTGAGATACAGTTATCGTTAAACACACTGGAAAAAAAGTTATTTAGAACATTTGCAATATCCCTATCGTTTTGGATTAAATTTCCATGCTCATCAACCAAAGGCCCAATTTGACTGTTTCGAGCTTTCCCAGAATTAGCATAAGCAAAAAACCTCTTAGGGTTCCCATCAATGTCATCTGCCAGCCTTTGCTCCAATTCCCTTTTCTGAATCCGTACCAAATACTTAAAATTTCGCCTTGCCTTACCATACTGGAGCCTCTCCGCACTCTGACCAGTTTCTTTAAACTTACGAAAAGTGGCTTGCTTATAATTAAGAGCTTCTTTAGTCTCCCTGGAGAACCACATGGGCCAAATTTTGGTACTAACACCTTTTCTCCTAAATGGAACATAGTCCCCAACGGTTTTAGCAAGTTTATCCTTAAATTCCGTCCACTGCTGATCTACGTCGCTATTTTCCAACCCTGACGAAAAAACATCTTTCAAGCTCTGCCTAAGTGCAACAAAATCAGTGTTTCTGAAATTGGGCACAAACCTAAAATTATCATCTTTGCACACTTCAAATTTAACCCGGAACCTAATGCTGTTATGATCACTATCTCCAGTATGCTCCCCTACACTCAACCCCTGAACAAAACTACCTATGTCACAAAAAACTAGATCCAAAATTGCCTCCTCTCGAGTTCCCTGAGTTACAACTTGATCTAAGAAACAGTCACCAATTACTTTTAAAAATTCCTCTTCTTTGCCATTACGAGGATAAAAATTATTCCAATCAATACCCGGAAAATTGAAATCCCCCATTATGATAACAGATCCCTTACTGGACATGTCACTAATAATACGGTACATCTGTTCATCTTGTCCCTGGTTTGAATTAGGTGGCCTATAAATGTTTCCAAAGCGTAGCTTTTTGCCCTTACTGCTCGTCAACTCCAGCCAAACCATATCAATATCAGTAGGCTTATCATTTATGACCAATTCATTGCAAATAAAATTGTCTCTAACATAAAATAAAACCCCACCACCTCTTTTACCTACTCTATCCTGTCTGAACAAATTATACCCAGCAATATGTAATAACTCTGCATCAGATTCGGTAGCCCATGTCTCTGTAATTCCAATAACATCCAACTTCTCATCCATAACTATGCTTTTCAATTCATCCATCTTGTTCCTAATACTGCGAGCATTGGTATAGATAACTTTAAGCATGCCTAAGTTGCTTTTATTTAACACAGTGAAATTTCCTAAATTACAATTGTTAACATTACTACTCTTGTTCGTCACTTTATTTCCATTTCTAGCAATACCCAAAAAAAATTTCATTCTCTCGATACCTGATGCTTGAACCATGCCCCCCATTCCAACTTAGTTTTTTGACTCCGAAGCCCTTAAAATTAATCCACTAACCATTTTGACCCCTGTAGAGCTCAGATGCAGGCCATCCCTAGCAATCCAATCCCGTTTACAATGACTCCATACATCAATGAACCTGATACTGCGCTTTATGTGCGAACTTAATGGTGCAAAGACTGTAAATAATTGAGAAGATACATGAAAAGAGTGTTCAAAGGAAGCATTTTAACCGTATTATAAAAAAAATTTTAAACACTAGTAGTTTCATAAAAATTTTGGAAAATTGACCTTTTTTTCTATTTTTGGAGAAATTCAAGCCTTGGTAGGACCCTTAAAGAATTGTTCAAACTTGATATTATTTTACATGGGTGTTGTACTTACACATGCACAGCTTTTGGCAGGTATTCCAAATTAAGATTCAAAAATTCGTTTTTTTCGATCCACCCTAGTGGATAGCTTTAAGAGGGCCATTGATCTTCATTGAGGACTAATAGATTGACTAGGACCAGCCTAGCTGGGCCAAGAGCCTGTTGCTGGTCGTCACATTTGTATTTGTATAAATACGTGAAACTTCCCGCATGCCATGAGAGGCAGTAAAAAAAATAATAATAATACCAACAACAAAATATACATGCATCCAACGATTTATTCTTCAAACTATCTATAATTTACTAAGATATTGGCAAAAGGAAAGCACATGTAAAAACAAGCATGAAAAACGTAACTGTATAATGGACGTGACAAATCAGGTATGTGGCTTATCTTTAGCCAAAATGCGAAGAGATTTCACTCTAATGTCGACTAGCAGCAGTGATATTTACGTAACATGGGGGAGTGAAAGAGTCTGCTTTAATTATGTCCATAATGGCTGAATAAGTTGAGATGCTTCCTCCTATTAAGCCGAAAAGAATGACTGCAATGAGATACACTTTCTCCCAAAGTGGAATTGTCCTGAAATAAGACCAAAATATTTTTTAATTATTACGAAGCATAAAATGAAGTCAAATAAAAACATAATCAACAAACACTGGCGGGAGTTTGGGGTTTTTTTGGTTCATTAATTCATTTTATTTTCTAACTAGTAGTACCCGCAAGCTGTTTCTCGTGCTAAGAATTTAAAGAAAGTTCGTTGAATACAAAAATCCATGACCCCTCCCCCTCCCCCTTCTGATGTGAAATGATCATTTTTCTTCAACAAAAATGCGTACACAGCTTTTCAAAAAAACCTATTAAAGTATGTTTGGACTTTAAAACTATTCGCCAAAACTATTCGCCATAAAAAGATAGCCGCATGCGGCGACCAGCTGGTTCGCCTTTCTTTGCAAGCAGCCTTAAAGGAAGGGGGTGAGGTGTACTCTCAATGCCCGTTTTGTCAGAAAATAACCAAAAGCACGTCCACCTTTATGTGAATACTTTATTTTTTTTTTTAAGTCGGGGGGGGGGGGCATTAATCACCTGGTTGAAGTTCAGTAAATGCAGGCCTGTCTATCTCTTACTGACCATCTACCTATATCAACCCCTATTTATCTATCTATCTATACGATACATGCATATCTACCTCTGATGGTAATTAATAATCTTTTTCTATGTATATAAAACAAAGATCATGCAAAAAACTGCGAATTTCATTTATTTAATTAAAATAGCACAAAAAAAACTTTCTGTTTTCCGTAGTGAGCAAATGGTTAAAAAAAAAAAAAGAAAACCCTTACTGCTTTTGTTGAATTAAATGCACACAAATACATAACGTGAAATAGCAACAGTAATACGTCGGGGAAGGGGGGGGGGGGGAGAAATAAATAAAATTCCTAAATGGAAATAAAAAAAGAAGCAATGACGTCCTTTCCATGACGTAATGTCCATCCTAATTTGAAGATGGACAGAACTTCGGCTATGCTTGGAAGTCGTGCCGTGCTCAGCGTTAAAAATATTGTAAAAATATAACTCTTGAGTATTTTTGAAAACCTACTTTTTTCTGAAGAAGATGAAATGGCTTCACTATTACACAGTAAAATTTCAGAAAAGAGGCTTTTATACTTTTGGCAGGATGAGTTTAGAAAAAAATAAAACCAGGAATAAATGCAAAATAAAACTTTTTTTCAAAAATTCATAAAAAATACAAAATCTGTCTGCAAAAACTTTTTTTTTCATCATACTTAAAAATAAATTTGATACATTTTAGCACAAAAAATATTTTTCTGACGCAATTGATTCGGGATCTGTGGGGTAAAAAGTACTAAAAAAAATAAAAATAACGTAAAACATTGAATAACTTTTTTTTCTAATTGAAACATAATAAAAATTGTGGCCTACAGCTGTCCTCAATAAATAGACTATTCAACTCAAAAAGAATTTTTCAGTTTGAACCAGTAGTTCCTGAGATTAGCGCGTTCAAACAAATAAACAATCTTTTCAGATTCATATTATTAGTATAGATTTAAGAACCAAAACTAGAAATTATAAAAAATGCGAAAATTTCAAAATTTTCAGAACATGATTATTTGTTTTACTTTGTATATCTGTTTACAAAACATTATTTAGCACAAGTAGTAATTTTTAGTTTCTGTATTCATTGTTTAGATATTAAAAATAAATTGTTTTACTTAAAAACAAGCCATATTTGTTTAATGAAATTATTACCAAGTGTTAGTGACATCTCAAAATACTTTGGTGTAAATGTAAGTCGAATTCATGTTTAAATGTTTCTCCGGGCAAAGTCATTGTATAAAAATTCATCAAAATCTTGATAAAAACGTGAGTTAAGTTGCTAGATTTACGTCAACTACCACCTATCTGCTCTCAAAACCAGAACTAGAAAAATTGTTTTCATTTTTTGCTGCCTCTAGAATTCCTACTGCTTTTAGTAGTGGTTCCCCCCCCCACTTTTTTTCAGTCCCAATCGCTGCCTCTGTCAACAAAAAAATTATTTCAAAAAAGGGCTTGCCATCCTTTGCTTAAAATAATTTAATAACTCAAAATTCAGCACTCTGACACTGCTTTCTGGCTCTGCAGTAGACATGTCAATCAACGAGTTCCACTTTCCGTAAAAAGTTCTGATTTCTGAAATTTATCTGGCACACGAATCCACTTCATTAAGTCTTCCCTGCTTCACGATTAATTACTAAAAAAATTGTAGCCGTACTAATGGCGAATTTAACTGCACTGTTAGTTATTTTACTGCCCATCCCCTCCCCCCTCAGAGCAAGGGAGTACACCTCCCTTCTTTTAAATACTACCAAAACCCCCAAAATATGGCGCCCCTTCAAAAAAGAGAGAAATACCCCTTAAAGCACCCCCCCCCCTAAAAGTTTCAATTGTTCAGTCTGCACCATGACCCTCCCCCTCCTCCCCCCTAGGTGGGCACCGTTGTTTTTACTAACTGGTTTATACCATTGAGAAGGAATAGAAGTTGGAGAGAGTAAAGCCTTAAATTCGTGAAGCAAAGACCCCAAGTCAAGCAATTTGAATGCAGTAGCGGATACAAGGGGGGGGGGGATCATGGGGGTAATGCCCCCCCCCAATCCCGCGATAATGTTTGAATGTTTGCTTGAAAAAATAAAAAAAAAATGTCAAAACCATGAGAAAAAATAAATGTCTTTAGAATTTATTTTTTTAGAGCAGTGGTTCCTGAACTTTTTAGGCCACGGAACTCTTGGTGCTTTACATTTACTTCAAGGAATCCCATTTTTGTTCGTGACTGGGAAACAAAATATTTGCGATCTGTAATTCAAAAAGTTCTGTAAAAAATCTGTAATTCACACGGTTGTGGAAAATCTTTGACAGCGTTAGTTGAATGGGAAATTTTTCAAAAATCGAAATCTTAAATACGCAATAGTAAGAAATCACAGATGACATCAGAAAGGTTGGGGTTCGGAAACTTTCCCCCGGAAGTTTGTTGATTATTACAGTATTAAAAACGAAAACTTGGACAATTTTTAATAATTTTGGCGTAGTGTTAAGGTCGGAGGCGCTAATTCCGAAATTTTCTTGAGAATGAGGTATTAGAAACAAAATTTTAGCTGAGTGTTGTGTCTTGAACCTGGCAACAACTATTTATTAATATTTTACCAAGCTGTGTTAAGTCGTGGTTGCCATGGTTTCCGTTTGAGTTCCATTCTTATTCGCAAAATTATTAGATTATGTATCTGTAGTGTTCATGTTGTAGAATTGTAAAATAAATGTTTGTCGTGTGTGAATCGTATCCTTATAGTTATTGCTAAACACGACAATAAGTTGGCGACGACGATGATGGGATCTTCCAGCATTAATTTTGAGTCATTTGATGTTGCAGTGGAAGATTGGCCAAGTTACGTAGAACGACTTGAGTCTTACTTCTTAGTGAATGAGATTGAAGAGACTAAGAAGGTACCAGCCATTTTGAGTTTAATGGGAGCTACTACTTACAAATTATTGAAGAATTTGGCTACGCCAAAAATTCCTTCTGATCTGGAGTATGATGACATTGTAACATTATTAACTGAACATTTGAATCCAAAACCGTTGGAGATGACGGAACGCTTCAGATTTTACAAGCGTAATCAATTAGAAGGTGAGAATATTATTACATATTGCGCTGAATTACAAAAATTGTCGATGAACTGTAATTTTGGCGACAATTTAAGTACAATGCTAAGAGATAAATTAGTCATGGGTTTAAGGAATGAAAACATCCAGAAGAAGTTGTTGGCGCAAGATAATTTGACTTACGCCAAGGCGAAAGAAATTGCTTTTGCTATGGAATCGGCACAACGTGATGTGCATGAAATTCAAAATAAAATGGTATATATTAATAAACTGTATAGTTCGGAAGATAAAGTTGCTAAAACTGTTTCGAATAAATTTAAAAAGTCAGAATTTCAAAGAAAAGCAGCAAAATCATCTCGCAAATGTTATAGGTGTGACAGTACGCTTCATTTAGCCCATGAATGTAAACACAAAGACACGGAATGCCGAATTTGCCAAAAGAAAGGACATTTGGCGAAGGTCTGTCGCTCAAAAAGAAATAAAACTGAAATTGTGAAACAAATTGAATCGTGTTCTGACAATGCCCCTGTTCTTAATGTAAAATCTGCTACACAAGCAAGAGATAAAATATATTTGGAAGTTTTTATTGAAGACCAAAAGTGTGACATTGAATTAGATACTGGAGCCGCAGTCACATGCATGAATGTAACTGATTTTAAGAAACTGTGTCCATTGGTAGTGATTAAACCGACGAATATGATACTCCGTAATTTTGACAACTCTGTGATCATACCCGCTGGAGAAGCACATGTCAAAGTTCGGTATAAGAATCAAAGTAGCAACAAGAAGATTTATTTAGTGAATGAAAAAGTGAGTGCAGTATTTGGAAGAGAATGGTTAAGAAGTTTCTCTCTTGACTGGAAAGAAATTAAGACTGTTTGTGCTTACAAATCCGACTCCCGTAGCAATAAACTAGTGGAATTGTTACAAAAACATGAGAAAATATTTACTCCAGGGATAGGAAAATTGGAAAACTTTAGCTGTCGTCTACAAATGAAACCTGGTGTCAAGCCAGTATTTTTCAAGCCTCGACCAGTACCATTTGCTTTAAAGGAACGAATCGAAGCAGAACTCGTTAGATTAGTATCAGAAGATATCATCGAACCAGTTAAATATAGTGATTGGGCAACTCCAATAGTACCTGTTGTAAAGCAAAACGGAAAATTGCGAATTTGTGGAGACTATAAAGTGACAATAAATCCTGGACTTAATATTGAGCAGTATCCCTTACCTAGGATCGAGGACATTTTTGCGAATTTGGCTGGCGGAGAGACTTTTACTAAAATAGATTTAACCGAGGCATATTTACAAATGATGGTTGATGAAAAGGATCGTCATTTACTTACTATAAATACACATAAAGGTTTATTCAGATACAAACGAATGAACTATGGAATCGCCTTAGCCCCTGCTCTTTGGCAACGTAGTATTGAACAAGTGTTATCCGGAATCCCAGGAGTGCATGTATTTCTGGATGATATCACCGTAACGGGCCGTAACGATCAAGAACATCTAAGCAGATTAGAACAAGTATTAGAAAGACTTTCTGAACATGGACTTAAAGTTAACAAGAGTAAAAGTGAATTTTTCAAAGATTCCGTAAACTTTTGTGGTCACAAAATCGACAAATATGGACTGCACAAAACTCAAGAAAAAATTGAAGCAGTTTTGAAAGCGCCTGTTCCGAAGAACGTTTCTGAGTTAAAGAGTTTTCTAGGGTTAGTGAATTATTATGGAAAATTCATACCAAATTTATCCACTTGTGTTGCGCCACTAAATAAGCTACTTAAGAAAGGAGCCAAATTTTGCTGGACCACAGAATGTCAGAATACTTTTCTGAAGCTAAAAAAAGAAATATCATCAGAAAGAGTATTATGCCATTACGATCCGAAGCTACCCATTGTACTGCAAACAGACGCATCACCAGTGGGAATTGGAGCTGTGTTGAGCCATATTACTGAAGACGGTTCGGAGAAGCCGATTATGTTTGCTTCGAGATCCCTGACAGCAACAGAGCGCAATTATTCTCAAATTGACAAGGAGGCTCTAAGTATTGTTTGGGCAGTAAAGAAATATTACCAGTACCTGTTTGGACGCCATTTTCACCTAGTCACTGATCACAAGCCCCTAGTATCAATTTTTGCTCCAAATAAAAGTTTACCATGTCTTTCTGCTACAAGAATGGTTCACTATGCACTGTTTTTACAAGCTTTCAGTTATACTATTAGGTACCGAAACACTAAGGATCACGGAAACGCAGATGCTCTGTCAAGATTGCCATTGTCAACCGGGAAGGTAGAGCATATTACAGATGCAGATGCAGCTAACATTTTACAAGTTGAAGTGCTTCCAATTACGGCAAGTGAAATTGCTAAAGCGACCAAAGTTGACAGCAAACTGTTTGAACTTTATGAAAGTTTACGAACTGGAACTGAGCTGCCTTTACCCTGGAAAGGTAAAGAATCCGAATTTTCTTTGCAACAAGGATGCATTATGTATGGTCATCGAGTTTGCATTCCCCAGAAGTACCATAAAGCTGTCTTGGAGGAGCTCCATGTAGGACACCCTGGAATTGTTAAAATGAAAGCCCTCGCAAGAAGTTACTGCTATTGGCAGGGTATAGATTCGAGCATAACTAGTTTTGTCCAAAATTGTGCTGCTTGCGTGTCAACTAGAAATGACCCATCAAGAATCAAGCGACATCCGTGGGAATGGCCGAATGGCCCATGGCAAAGGATTCATGTCGACTTTGCTGGTCCATTTATGGGGAAAATGTTTCTAGTGGTTGTTGATGCATTTTCTAAATGGGTGGAGGTAATGCCAATGAAGAATATTACATCGAACTTAACAATTGAATACTTAAGAGTTCTATTTGCCCATTATGGACTTCCATTGACGATTGTGAGCGATAATGGTCGAAGTTTCACTAGTTACGAATTTCGTCAATTCCTGAAAATGAATGGCATTAAGCATAGTCCTTCTGCTCCTTATCATCCTGCTACGAATGGGCAAGCAGAAAAATTGGTTCAAGGTTTTAAAGCATCATTGAAATCTAGTCAAAGTGAACCTGGAGATATTAATGTGAAACTCCAAAGATATTTGATGCAGTATCGAATAACCCCACACTCATTAACAGGTGAAACTCCAAGTTTTCTGTTTTTGAAACGATGTATTCGTACCAGGCTCGATATTTTGAAACCTAATGTTAGAGAACATGTGATGCAAAAGCAAAGCTCTCACTGCTTAACAGAAGAAATTACACGTGAGTTTGTCGAAGGGGAGAAGGTAGCCGTGAGGAATTATGCAGGACCGCCTAAATGGAAGATAGGTACTGTGATCAACCGTGATGGATCTTTGAATTATAGCGTACAAGTCGGAAATGAAATATGGAAACGACATGTTGACCAGCTAAGGAAGTGTGGACAATCCTTGGAAACAACTGGATCAACACTTGAAAATTGTGTTCCTACAATTTCAGGAAGTACTGAGGAACCAGAGGCAATATCTGATTCAAGTGGGGTAGAAAAGCCTGATCTTTCTATTACTGCATCAGAAGCCTCATCAACCCCGATACCTGTGCCTACACCTGAGCCGAGCCTAGAAGTTCCTTCCCCGACTACTGTGCCATTGCGACGCTCGACCAGAATTAGAAAAGCACCTAAGAGATTTGGGTTGTAACGTTATATTTAGTCGCAGAGGGACTGTTGTGTCTTGAACCTGGCAACAACTATTTATTAATATTTTACCAAGCTGTGTTAAGTTGTGGTTGCCATGGTTTCCGTTTGAGTTCCATTCTTATTCGCAAAATTAAGAGATTATGTATCTGTAGTGTTCATGTTGTAGAATTGTAAAATAAATGTTTGTCGTGTGTGAATCGTATCCTTATAGTTATTGCTAAACACGACACTGAGTTTCAATGATGTGGGAGATAAGTAGTTGACAAGTATTCCTCTATATAAATGTTTTCTAATTAAAGTCTTAAAACTGTAACTGTAGACGTTCTTCGTGATTTTACGGAAATGTTTCGAAGTTGAAGCACTAAAAATGAAAAAAAAAAAAAAAAAAACGATATTTTTTTATGATGTTGGTGAGGGATAGAGTCAGAGACATACCCGCGTAAATTTTTCCGAAGTTGAGATCTCAAATACTCCTTTGTAGGCCATCTTTGATAACGTTAGAGAAAGAGGTATGGTTTGGGACGCTCCACGATTTTTTCAAAATTGATGTCTTAAGTACGCAATAGTAAGCCATCTTTTTAAATATCTATTCTGAGTGAAATGAACCTGTTAATTTCCCCTGATTTAAATTAATTGAATTAATTATCACAATATCACTAGTTCTAGATTTTCTAGTTTAAAAATAATGACTGCTAAGGCGTCGGCGTACCGGGAATGTTCCGGTACCTCGGCAGCCCAGTACGCCACAGCTAATGACAGCTAATAGTTACAATTGAGGCCCCTAGTTTCAAAACCGGATACTTGTAGAAAACCAAATTTTACAGGAGACGTAAAAGTCCGGTTTTGAAACTGAGGCAGACCTTCCCGCCCCATTTCAAGGGGGAAAGAAGCGGTTTTTGAACCTAATATTGCGCAGGCAAATAGGCCTTATGATTCTCTACAAGATTAACAAAGAAAAAAAAAAGAACATCGAATTTTTTGCAAGTATCCGGTTTTGAAACTAGGGGCCTCAATTGTTGCACAACATTTCGAATTTTGACTTGTTTCTTTTATTTTTTCCTCAAATTACTGTGGATTTTTTTGCAACAACTGTAGCGGAACCCTTCTCATCCTTCGGCGGAAACCAAGGGTTCCGCGGAACACATTTTTGGAATCTCTGTTTTAGAGCATGAAAGAAGTGATGGATACAAAGGAAGGGGGGAGGGTTCATGGGAGTCGTGCCCCCCCCCTCCCTCCAATCTGCGACAATACTTTTTAATCTGTTGTAAGGTTCATTGCATTTGACTAGTGAAAATGTGATTGCTTGAAAATGAAAGAAAAGAAAACCTGATCGAAACCATAAAAAAGCTGCTGTAACCATGGACATAATTTACTTTGCAATTTTTGCTGGTCTCTGGGAATGGATAATCGATCGGGAAAAATTTCTGGCAGAATCTACAGCTTATCATCTAACTTGGCAATTTTTAACCGACTTCAAAAAAGGAGGTTATGATTTCGGCTTGCGGCTTTTTATGTGTGTTTTCGAATTACTTCAAGAATACTGGATCGATTTGAAAAATTCTTTTTTTGTTTGGAAGGGTATGCTTCCCAGATGGTCCCATGTTAGTTTTGTCTGGATCTGTTGAGGAGTCTCGAAGAAATCTAAGAAACTTTAAATTTCACACGTTGTGGCTACGTAGACCAGTTTTCGTCACTGCGTGATAAGTCACAGGAGGTCACGTGGTTTTGGCGTTAACGGTGCATTTTTTCGACGAAGGTATCTTGTTTTGAACAATACGTATATAATTCTCTCGCATCGGGGTTTGATTTTTCACGGCGCCGCCTGCTAATTTTAATTTTGTCTTACTAATGTATTTCTTACTCATTTAGCAAATCAGTAAATGAAATGCATTTTGCTACGAAAATAGTTGAATTTATTATGAATTTTTTTGTTAATAAATAACTTCATTTAGTCATCAAAGTTATTTGTTCATTTTTTTTTTTAATATTTCAGTTTTGAAATATATTTAGTGTTAAATTCAAGAGGAGTTTAAGACAAAAATCCCCCCCCTCCCGCCGCTCCCTCCGAAGATTAAATTTATGTTCCTTAATAAATATATCGTAACTGGCGTCCGATTTCTGAAATTTGACTAGTATTCTAGATTTAATATTTCATGACGCCGTCAGCTTAATTTCCAGTTAGGGTAATATTAATTTACAGACTTAGTTGGAATATTTTTATGTACTATGCTCCCCGATTACTAGAAGACGCCTGTACAGATTAGGAAAATTCTTTTTCTGTTTGAAACGGTATACTTCTCCCTGTCGTCTAATGATCTTCAAGTCCGGGTATAAGGGATCCTGGAGAAACCGAGGGATAGGATAGATTTAAAGACTAATTTCGCGTTGAGTTAAATTAGTGTTCAACTCAGGTGAGTTGTGAGTTACGTTATGTAGTAGTTTATAGGAGGCCCCGACTTCAAAAGGTATAAAAAATTAAGCGATCGTATATAATTAATTAGGTATTAAAATAATTCATCGTAGAGTAATTAAAATCAGTGTTTATTTTATAACTGGGTGTTTAGTTTAGTTGATTTTTGTACTGGAATTATAAAATAAATTTCATACTCGCGCTTTGTTGTTTGTAAGCTCATAGCGTCTCACTTAAAGAAACGATTTTTATGTTTTATTTTTATTTTTTTGTTTTTTTGTTTAATGCATAGAAGGGATCTAATTTAAGACCCAAACCTTTGCTTCACCATATTTGTTCTTTAGAAAAAAGTTATGGGCAAAAAAACAATAAACTTCATTCAATTTCAATATCAAACGATTAAATAAAAAAATCCATTGTTAAAGAAAGCGCCCCCCATAAAACAAAGGTACTTTCTTTACTCAGTGTTAAAGAAAGTACTACTAAACATTAATATTAGTCAGGGGCGCCCCCTTATGGGTGAGGGAGGGTGTTTTGAGGGGTATTTTTCCTTTTTAAGGGGGCTCTTCCTTTGGGGAGTACCTTCCTCCCTAACTATTTCCCTTGCATTAATCATTTGTAGTCACATCGCAATTTTTGAATGAATACTCCTCTGAAGCAAACAGGAAATTCATTTAGTATCTCATTGTTCTAGTAGTATTTTGATCTTCATATATACAACATCACAGTAGATACTCTGTTTCTAGTGTGGTATTGACATTTAAATGGCTATAACTAGATTAACGCACAAATAAATCCTGTAGAGCAACAAAGATCAGTTTTTAGTGTCAATCGTATAAAATGTTATGCGCATTAAGAATTTTTCTTTTTTTAACCGACTTCAAAAAGGACGTTCTCAATTCGTCAGAATCTTTTTGTATATGTCCCCAGTAAACTCAAACACGCATAGACCAATTTGGAAAATTCTTTTTTTTTTCTCTCGTTTGAAAAAGTATATACTTCCCAGGTGATTCCATGGTCATCAAATCAGTACCTAAAACTGGAATCCTTGAAAAATCAAGAAAACTCTTCAAATTCTATGGGCAAAGTCAAAGCGATTTAGGTTGTTTTTTAGTGACTCGTGAATTGTTTTCGGAAAGCATACTTTAATAAAGTCAAACTGATAACGAAGACAATTTTCTTTGTAAATAAATTTGTAATAATTCCTCCTAACGTAACTGAGTAGGTATAGATTTAAAGACCAATTTCGCGTTTAGTTAAATTAGTGTTCAACGCACATGGGTTGTCAGTTACGTTAGGTAGTAGTATATAGGAGGCCCCCGACTTCAAAAGGTTATTTAAAATTAAGAGATCGTATATAATTAGTTAGGTATTAAAATAATTCATCGTACGGTAATAAAATCAGTGTTTAATTTATAATTGGGTGTTTAGTTTAGTTGATTTTTGTACAGGAATTGTAAAATAAATTTTATTTATACGTTTGGGTAAAAAATCGTATGTAAGTATGATCCATTATTTTTTACTTTTCAGTTTCTTTTTGTTTTTTGAAGTCGGTTCTTTTTTTATTTGAAAATAATTTATTGTCAGGTGGAAATCTCAAAGCTTTCAGCCTCAAAAAAAATTTCTTAAAAACCATCTTTTTTATCCGTGGGTACAACAACCCGTTCACCCCGCGGACAGGTGCCTTTGTACCCATGGCCATATAAAAAAATAATATATAAATAGGTCTGAGGAACTCAATTATGCTCAATACATTTTCATAAGCCATTTTACATTGAAATACTTCAAACATGTATTGAAAATAACATTATATAAAATATCCAACAAAAATTAAACTTTGAAAATTAATCGAAGGTTTTTTTTCCCTTTTTTTAATTTTCCTTAATCTTTAACATCAATGAACTCTTTAAAAAAGTTATCAGTCTAAAGAAAGTTAATGATGTTATGAATAATTAATGTGTTTTTAAAGAAAAAAATAACTAGATTCATGATAGTATGGCTCTCTATGTACCTTCATAACAACTTCAATTTATATGCAAATTGAAACCTTTAACCAAAATTGACCTATTACGAACAACTCAGTTTAGATTAAACCAACAAAAACCTAGAAAAGTCGACTTCAAATGAAAATAGGTGGGATTGACGGTCTGTAGATCCTACAACAGGTGGGGGTTACTTCAACACTATATTTTCAAGCCCTACTTCAAATTCATCATCATTGTTTAAAGAATATTTCGGACGTTGATCACAAGGCACCATTTTGAGGTAATTCACATTGTAAGAAGACTCAGGTGTGACCCAAGGAGACTAAAAATTGCTGTCCGTGGGTACACATGGTTGTGAGTCCTTGGGTACAAAAGTATGCCAATTTTGGTTTTGCAAGACAGTCACATCGACAGGACCACAGTTTTACAACATTAAAAATCAGAAGCAAAACCTTCAAAATATAGGGAATCATGATACCTACAACAAAAATTAAAAAAACAATTCACGACGGACGAAAAAAAAAAGAAATTGCTCATATTTTTTTTACTTAGATCCAACTAAAACCGAAAAAATGTGACAGAATCTTAAATGTTCGTTTGATGGCGTTGAAATTTTCTGGAGTATGAGAGAGGGTTGTGACATACACGTTGAATTCCAATTAGGATCTCTCTCTGCTATACCTGGAATTTCCCGACCAACGTCCGTAGGTACAACCGTCCGTGGGTACAGCAGCTTCCCATAATAAATAATTTTTGAATTCCTTTTTTAGGGGTATTACGTGTCAGTTTTCTATTTAATGGTAGGCAGTGAAATAGCTTTGTTTGAGACAGTCTGTCTTCAGGCACCAGTATAATAAAAGAAGGAAGTGTCTGCCGCCCGATCGCTTTTTATAGAACAAATTTAATCTCCGATAGTTATTGTAATGTGTAAATATTTCTGTAGATTATTATTCTTCTCTGTTGTGGTTTGGACTTATTAGTGTCGGGCAAGAAATGTAAAATTTTAGTATCGTTTTTGCCCAAAACCTCGTCATACGAGGGTTCCCGTCAATTAGACCATCATATTAGAAGAAAACGGTGCTTCTAACGAACACGGCTTTTTTCAAGCCGTGTTTGTTAGAAAAAGGACTACCTGTAACAAAAACAATGAAACGTTCGGATGACAAAACATTGTTGTCTTTTTTGAAAAGATGAAAAGAAACTTTTGAACCCAAAACCGATGGAAACATATTCGGACTTCCTGTATCAGACTTTGAGACTGCCACTTTTTCATTCGCCTCTGTCCTGTGTCGAGCATTATGCTAATATTTGATCAATATCTAAATTTATCATGTTCGTATAACATTTAATTTTTTAGATTTTCGTAGTATTTTTTTACTGTATTTTGTTGGCTGGTGTGAATACTGGTCTGAACAGATTAGAATACAATTTAACTAGATCATTTTAGTGTATTGAATTATTATTAATTAATTACAATTAATAATAATTTAAGTATTTAATTTATAATAGTTAAAATTAATTACGTTTGCAACCAACTAATGGCCGATTTTGAGCTTTTGTTTACACCGAAAGAAATCAAAGATCAGGAAAATTCTTGTACGTAAGACTACTTTCTTGAGCATGCCCCCCCCCACCCTCCCTAAAATGAAATCCTGTATCCGCCCCTGTTTGAGTGCAAAGTTTTGAAAGATATCAGATTTCTTCCACTCGTTTCACTTAAAACGTATATCTCAAAGTTGAACCATGTGACTTGATATCTTTGCCTCCTCATTTATTGAGTCAATGATTGGACTTGCTGCCTCCAGTTATTCAATTATCTGCTACGTTTTGCAAATGTAATTATAAGATTGAGAGTTTAGGAGTGGTAAATAAACAGGGAGATGTAAAGTAGGATTCGTTTTTTTCTCATATTTGATGTAAAGATAATGGTTGATTCTGAGTACCGTATTTACTGGTAAGAATCATTTTTCTTTTTATTTAATTACAGTAGTGATATGACATTTTACAAAAATCGTAGTTATTCCTTCTTGCTGAAAAATATCAACTCTGGGAAATAATTTGAACTACTATTTCGAAGTGAAAACGCCAAACTGAAAACTCTTTTTGATTCTGGGGAGAAAAAAAATATCTTGATCACACTTCAAATTAAATGTTACAGAAAGTGTAAGTGAGCGTGGGAATTGAAAATTAAAAAATATCATATCATATCGAACAATAATTGTTTACAACTAGCCAAATAATGTGTACTCAAAACTATGTTGTAGCTTTTAAAAAAATATTTTATAAAGGGTTGCCTTTTGGATCCCCCTGTATTTTGGGATTAGTTCACGGTTTAGAAAAAAAGGAGTAAACATATTGAACTTGATTTGAAATTACGTAAGGTAAACGAGCCAATAATGGCAAGCAGGGGCGGCAAATAGGGGGTGCGAGAGGGGGCGGTTGCACCCCCAAATTTTTCACTAAGAATAATATAAAATGGTAAAATTCAATTTAGATAACTTAGAAAATCATTTACCTGAATTTTCAGAACAGAAAAAACTGATGGAGGATAAGTGTTTGCCTTAACTAAAGAAGTAATCTCTTCATAAGGGTTAAATATTTCAAAATTGAGTAATCTATGTTATGATGGTGCGACTTGTATGAGATAACCGTACAGTGCTGTGCAATTTTTACGCGTAAATTCCATGTCATTTTACATAAATTTTTATGCTCATAATATAACTTAATGTTCATCTAGTAAATGTTCATTGATGCCATGTACTAGAAACACATTTTAGCAACTCGGTGTATCATATGCTTTCATGGAAACTTTTTGTAAAGATATGCTATTTTTGAAAAACATCTCACATCAAAAAATACTTTCACATCAACAAATGTATCTTGAGGCTCTTTACTTGACAATCTCTGAGTGACACAAGATGGTCTTCAAGAGTTATAAAAGCCCTTTGGAAGAATTACTGGAAAGCGACCTTTTCATTGATAAAAAATTTGATGTCATTTTAATATGTATGCCTTTGTCTGAATTTTTCGTTTACTTTATTTATACTGCGGAGCGTTTTTTTTTTTTTTTTTTTTTTTTTTTTTTTTTGATAAATGCTACATTCTATCATAAAAATTTTAATTCGCTAATCTTAATTCTTGGATTGACAATTGAAACTCTTAGTAATTTTCGCATTAATGCATACTTGAACCTGGTGTGGAACTTTGTGACAGAACTTTTCGTAACAGTTTTTAATGTATGCCAATGTGGAAGAGGTGACAAAACCCAGATGAAGTTTTAGTCAAAATATTAAATCAATATTTTGAATAAACTGATCAATTCAGTTTCTCAAGAAATTGAGACAGGATTTAATGAGATATATTTATCATTGGTCTTAACTTCAATATTATGTAGGTCGGTTATAGAAAGCGAAAAAGAAAATATTACACTTATAAGTAATAGCATGAGGGAAGAGGATTTGTTTTGTGAATTGTGACTATACTTTTTAATGACACAAAATAAATACTAGCCTATTTAAACCGTTTCTTGGTTACTTTAAAGAGAGGAATCTAAAGGAAATGTGCTTTTTACTTTCTTCTATATCTAATATATAGAAGAAAGTATTAGATTCGTGCAAATTTTCGAATTTCGAATTTTGACGGATTCGAACGTTTTGAGGTGTGCTGAGTCCATTTCAACTATTTTTGGAAAATGTCTGTCTGTCTGTGTGTGTGTGTGTATGTGGGTGTGTGTGTGTCACGTCTGTGTGTGACCAGTTTTTTGTGGCCGCTCTACAGCAAAAACTACCGCATGAAATCGAACGAAATTTGGTACACATATGTGCCCCTATGTGAACTTGTGCCCATTGGTTTTTGGCGCGAATTCCTCCAAAGGGGGTGGAGCAATGGGACGTTTTTTGAGTTACGCGTGCTTACTATTCCTCAGGAAGTAACTGGCGGAATCAAACAAAATTTAGTCCATATGTTGCCCTTAACAGGAGCAGGTGCTGATTCAATTTTGGTGTCAATAGCTCAAACGGGGGTTGCGTTATAGAACGTTTTTTGTCGTCAATTGTGACTGCTGTATCTCAAGAAATAACGAACGGAATCAAACAAAAATTTTTTGACAAGTAGCCCTTAGTGGGTATAAGAGCTGATTTTATTTTGGTATCAACAGCTAAAAAGGGGGTAGCGCAATCGCCCGTTCTTTTTTTCCATTGTGAGTACCCTATCTCAAGAAGTAATGCTACGTTCTGGTTGAAATCTGGAATATATGTGAATCCATACGTAAACAGGCTTTGGTTCAATTTTGACTCCAATCGCTCCAAGAGGTGTTGATTTTTTTTTTTTTATTTTTTTTTTTGCGAATAAAAATAGTTTTATTAATGCAACAATAAGAAAGATAAATCGTAATAGATTGTCGTCTGCGTATATCTCGTGATTTTAATTGTATGGAAATGATCGGAAATATTATCTCAATGATTTAAAAATTTTAACTGTTGCCATCTTATGTTTGTTAATAAATAAAATATTTGTAATTAATTCAAGTAAGGCTTTTAAAGTAACTTTAAATTTTCGCTCTTTGTTTTGTTTTTACAATAATTCAGACATTCGGAACTCCAGCGCTCGAATACGCTACCTTGCGGTGATTTACAAAACTGCAAATGAAACTTAAACATTGCCACGTTGCGTTCCACGTTTGTCAGTTGACGTAAACACAAGCAGTTTGTTCTGAGTATTTATTAACGCAATCGATGTGTCTTAGTTTGCTTTCAGCTACAGAAATTAATTCGTCCCTTAGTAGTATTCTCGAGCTTCTCAAAATAATGTTAGTTTTCATTATTTCCTTAATAATTGGTGAAAGCGAAAATTCTGGATTAACAAACTTGGATAACGTTATACAAGGTAAAAAAAATTATTGTTTTGTATGAATTTGTAAGAATATGGGGTTTTTTTTTAATCTTAAATTAATTAAACTTACCATATTTTACAGCAGCATTTAGTTGGAATGGACAGTATGCAAAATATTTTCTTGAATATATTATCGTAGAACAAAATGAATAACCGAGAAAGAATTTACTTTATTCCTTTTATTCTCAGCTGAAAGGTTTCGCCAAATTTGTTTAGGGTTATAGTATTAGTATAGTGCGAGCAAAGTAGCCTTGGCGAGATTTCGCGTTTTTAGTTAAACCATTTTTAATTTTTATCATGAGTGGAATAAAATGGTAGTAAGATTACAGAATTCGATAAGTGAAAGGAAATAATGGTCAATCAACTGAAAAGAAAACTACCACCATATATCAGTGAGAATTTTGTTGATGATTTGCATAACATGACACAATTAAATCGTAACTCAGAAATTAGAAAAATCGAAACAGAAAATTTTTAAATGAACCGATTCGGGAATTCGAGAGAAATAACTCAGCTACAAATGGAAAAAAAATAAGCGCAAGCCAAGCAAGGCAAAAAAGTATCATCTTCTTTCGATAACAATTTGTAATGCCACATTGAATTTTCTAGCATTAATTGTTATTCTTGTCAGGCCACAATTATTATTTAGTTTTATCAAGAATTGATAAATATCGAATTCAACATCGTGGAAATAGCTGCTTAGAACTACGAACTACGTAGTTTGCATTAATCTTTGACGTTTAGTAATGCTTCTTGAATTCTCATTTCTTTCTACGTGGGCCAGAATATCCACAAGACTTTGAAAATTAATTTAAAAAGAATAAAGCGAAAAAATCATACGTACGAACAAAAATCACAACACTTTTAGCATTTTCTTCGTTACCATGTGCGTTTGTTTTAGTTTTCAATTCCGCCATTAGACAGTGACTTCAGTGCCCCCTATAGTTCGTTGGAGTTGCGAATTGGGATGGTCGTCAAGTTTTTGCATGTATAATTTTGTTTTTGTTAGGACATGGCCCCACTGAATACTTAAAGGCCGTGGCAATCGCTGAAACTCATGGCAACAAAGAGGGCGCCACTGGCTACCCCTGTTTTTGTTTCCACTTGGCGTGATTGTGAGCGTTGGCGCTTTGGCATCTGTGAATACGTGCTTTCTCGACTTATTATCGGGCGTACGTCATTTGACGAAAATTTTAATTTCAAAAGAAGAAAGAATGAAGAGAAAAAGTGCTGAATAAACATTGTATTACAAAGGTGAAGATCATTTCTTATTGTTATTTTAATATCATACCAAAAATTACGCGTAATAAAAAATTTAAACTTTACACAGAAACCTTATGATTTTTTTTTTAAATATTAATGTGTAATTCTTAATATATTTTTTCAAACGCCTTTTTTTTTTTTTTTTTTTGAGAGAGAGAGAGAGAGCTTTGCAAATAATTTTCAAATTTTTTATTGAAAATCCCTTGGGGTTTCTTTTCTGGATACAACAGTTCTGAGATTGATGATATATGGCAGGCAGCCCTCATTTCTAATTTTACATGCTCATTTACATGCGAATTTTTTATGATCAATAAATTACATCGAAAAAAAAAACACGCTCCGCAATCTGTAAATATTGTCTGACCACGGATTGTATGGAAGACAAACATCCTTTTTACAGCCGGAAATGGACGAATCTATTATTTTTTACCGATGTCAGCTTTCGCAGAAGCAGAGTCTTATGCAAATGAGCGGAATACGCTCATCAAATTTTTACTTTTCCCTCTTATTCACATCGATTTATCTTATCTGGATGTTTGAAAATTCCACGCAATCCGTGGTTGGACAGTACATTCATTTCTCAAAACTTGAGACGGTCTTTTTATTGCCCCTTTTGACCCTGATGAGGGTTAGAGGGGGGGGGGGATAGGAATTTACGTTAACAACTGCCATTCTTTTCGCTCGGAATGTAGTGTATCTTTTACAACGATTACCAGAATTTAATTAAAAATGTACGCTTGGAGGCGCGACATTTAAAATGGGGGGGAAGGTTTTGTATTCGGGAAAAAACAACAAAATACGAGCAAAAATGCCTAATTTTAGTATGTTTGTAAAATTTAGGGGTGTCATAATGGCCCCCTCCCCCCGTGATATCCCCACTTGACAGGCCTGGTTAGGAATATTCTTTTTCAAATGAAGAAGAACAATAGAAAAGTTAAAGATATGATGGCAAATTTAAGAAAATAAACCATAAACATAATTTTAAAAACATTTAAAATCAGACTTGGTTCTACGACGGGTCCGTGGTTCTCGCACCTATATTTTACGGACACCAAAATAATGTCATTTATCTTTTTCCCCTTCCATTTTTAGCACATCTCATGTTATAATAACTTTAGTACAGATTTTAGTAGTATATCAGTGCACAATAGGCATAGAATTGCACAAACGTTTAGTGCAGATTTTTTTTTTTTTCCTTACGAAAGGAAATTCATAGAATAATCAAAAAATAAGTAAAAATACATGGAGCTAGAAAAAACTTTCATTTTCCCGACGCTTACTTTTTAATTAATCTTTTTAAATGTCCGATTTTGAAAATAAGGCATGGTCTTTATGACGTCACAAATGATGTACATTGGCGCATCTGTCTACCGCGTTTCTATGTTATGATGATCAAGAAGCGAATTACATATTGCACTTTACGCTTACTATCAATCATATAGTTGCCAACACATGTGAGTAAATAAACTAATTGAATATTGTGCTCTGTGAGTGGCATCAGTGAATGGCATTTCATCATTTGTGATGTCATCGGCAGAAGCGTAAACAATGAAAGCGCACCGATTAATTCATTTTTTTTAACATTAAACTTAGTCAAGTTATTTAAAAAAAAATGGTCAGATCCTATGATTTTAAAAATGTTCTTTCAAAAAAAAAAAAAAAAAACTTAAAATTTCGGAAACGACCCTGTTGATTCACACGCTTTGAGCATTAAAATATATATATATATATATACCCAATCCTTTTTTTATGCGGTAAATAGAGACCGCATTAAAAAATCGCGTAAAAAATGCTTGAAACTTCACCAGTAGCTTTAAAAAGTTTTCGCAACTGAGTTAAAAAATATTTTTTATGCGGTGGATAGGGACTGCATAAAAAAAGTCTCACGTAGAAAATACCCAAAATGTTATATTTAAACGAAATCAAAATAAACCAAGCGATGATAATTTTGCCGACTCCCGAAAAATTTCCCGAATTAAGAAATTTTCGGAAAGTCACAGTGACTTCCCATCGGATATCCCTGTCGACCCTTGATGATTAGGGTGGAACGAAAAAAACAAAGTTTTTATTTTCGAATTGTAATAGTGCAGAAAAGTTGCGATTGGTGAAGACTTACAAAACAAAACAAAAATTTTTAAAATCGGATAATACCTTCCGATCCCGCAACGAGCCTAAAAATTTGAAAAAATGGAAAATTTCCTGTGTTTTTAGCGATTTTTTAAAAACTTTGCTCCAACGTTTCTTTTTAATACTCTAAGACGGAACAGTTACGATTGCTGAAGCCCTCAGAAATTTAAAAAAAACATATTGAAATCAAATAATACCAGGAGCAATCATGAAAAGTAAAAAAAAGGGAGAATTTCATCTTTTCTTAGTGATTAAAAATAAAATTGTTCTTGTTTCCCCGGTGTTACAGGGAAAAGCCTTTTAAAAAACCCTATATTACACATAAACATTAATTTATTTCTTGACTTTTAAGGTATCTTCTAAACATGCAAAACTACCATTCTTTACAACAATGAAACATTTTCAAATAATACAAAGTTATAAAATATTTACCAAATTTACAATCCAGTATGCAAGTCTCATTGTTTTAAGTGTTACTTGTTGAAGCTAATTTATAAACAGATTTTTTGGAAAATTCGGGCATAATTGATCTAGATTTCAATGTTGCTCTTATGTAATCATATCTTGATTTAAATCCACACACTTTGAGTGAAGCCTCCGTCACTAGCTTCACACATCTTTCGACAGCTTGCGTATGGCAGGGGAATATTTTTATATCCCAGTCGGGTATAGTGCCTGTTGCAATAAGGTTTTCAATGTCTTTGTTGGGAACTTTTCGAAGAAAAGGTGGAGAAGATAGCTTTGTCGTGTTCTAATTGATAATCTCTGTGTAATCTTCTGCTTCGAAATTTACAGATGGAATGACAAAGTTTC
Source organism: Uloborus diversus (assembly GCF_026930045.1). Lineage (NCBI taxonomy): Eukaryota > Metazoa > Arthropoda > Arachnida > Araneae > Uloboridae > Uloborus > Uloborus diversus. The sequence goes on along the minus strand of NC_072731.1, from coordinate 166,981,816 downwards.
TAATGCTTTGGCCTTTAGAAACAGACTCCCTGGCTTTTAAGACGTTTTTAAACGCTAGTTCTCTTATGTGCCTCCTTTCATCAAACACCATTGCCATTAATAAGTTTTCGGAATGCACAAAGAAAGAGTTTCTTTCAATGACAGGGTAAACAACTTTTTTTAGATTGTCAGGTAAGTATCGACAGGTTTGAATTGTTCTGTAAACATGAATGGCACTGTCTGTGAAATTTTTGCGGTTCTTTATTTCAAACCAGACTGGCATGTAACATCTCAAAATAAAAGTCACTATGTCTTTTAACTCACCTGATGGGATCAATACACTTACGTACAGTCTAAGGACTCTATTTGCACAAGTGAGCCATCTGGAATGTAAGAGTGTCCCGGGGTCACGATTTGACAAATCATTTGGGCAATTGCCACCCTTTATTGCCTGAGATATATCTAAAAGATATCTTTCATCCTTGCTCAAGCACTTTCTGTTTACATATGGAATTGTACAGTCAATTACTTGAAAATCTATTACTGGCAGTTTTTCACAACCTCTGAGTTGTTCTCCTATTGATCCAGAAAACGAATTTGAGCCAGTTGTTCCACCATCCAAATACCGAAAAAGATAGCGAAAAGGCAACTCAATGAAATGTAATAAACAAATAACCCATTGCAATGGTCGTCCAATATAAATTTCAAATTGACGAATCGCGCCACTTTTCCACCCAGTATTGATTTTAGTACCATCGCAACCTACGATGGCTAAATCATCGAGTGAAATTCTTTGTTCATTTAGATATGAAACAATGCTACTCACTATGTCTTTGGCTGATCCAGAGTTTGGAGACACTTGGCCAATATAAACGGAATCATGTTCTTTGATAATAGAATAATGCTCTTCTTTCACTGTTCGACGAAATTGCTTTGATTCAATCTTATCTATATATAAAGTATTATCTTTTCTTCCGTCAAAATCAATACCCTGAACGGAGTCTAGTTTAATGCCACTTTGCAGATCTTTTCTATTTTGGATCTTTTCTCCTAATTTTTTGTCTATCAACAACTTAGGAAGTATCTGTTTCAGTCACTAAGCCAACGTCTTGAAGCACACTGGATGCTATGGCAGCAGTTGCACGATCAGATACGCCGTAACGATCCCTACTTAGTGCCGTAGTTTTCAGCTTAATCCTCATCTGCCACCGGGTTTTCTTCTCTGGGTCGGTTGACTTGTAATCATTATCAGGTCCTCTCTTGACTGAACAACTTGGTTGTTCTTCATTTGAGAGATCAGATTCATCTTTCATGACTGAAACGCGCTCAGTAACTTTTCGTTTTAAGGCATAGGCTTTTCTTTGAAAGCTTTTTTTCAACCTTTTTGTTTCCTTTTGGTCCAAATTTCCAATTTTTCCTATGCCATGTTTCCTCTAAAGGTAGAGAAATCTTTGTTCAGAGATCGGTATCTTTTTAGATTTTTCACACGTACACTTCATGTAAATTGGACATTCAAAACTGTCTGGTGTCTTTTTACAAGTGCAAATAACATTCATTACGCACTTACACGCAGATACGTCAAAGAGTTTCCTTGCTTCACTTTTAAATTTATCAATCCTTTCTTTAAACTTTGGTTTATCCTTGTCTCGGTTGTAAGATCTCATGAAATTGAGATATTTTTTGTAGAAGATATCAATGAGCTGGGCAATTCTTTTCAAGGAAACTGTAGGAATCGAGGCCTTATCAAAGATACATTTAACTTTTTGCGCCACTATGTTCTTAACAATGGAAAAACTCACTTTCGTGTTATTGACTTTTCTAGCTAACTCAAATCTCTCTTGAAAGCAACTTTGAAGTACATTTTCATAAGTAGGGAGCTTATTTGTTGGCAAATATAGGGCACTCAAAGGACTTTCCCGTAATTATTTTCTGTAAAGACGAATTCATGTTTGAAACACGTTTAGCAGAGCAAATCGACTTCACACGCACATTAGAAACATTGAGAAATACTGATGCCAGCACGACTGCTTTATTCATATAAGTAAGATACCTATAGACACAAGCCAACTAAAAAGCTCATAAATTCAAGATCGTGAGGCGCTAATGGGGCGTATTAAATGCATACACTGTACTGAGCGGCATAAACAAATATGTCTCGCGGGATTAAAAGGCCATGTGGACAAGTTCACAGGCAGGCTAATACTAAAATATCACATTTGTTTTATAAACAAACGTTCTTCTATTAGTATTTCATACCGAACTTATGAGGATCGTTAAACTAAAATAAAAAAAAAGGTGAAAAAGGGCTTAAAGTTTACATTTTTTCAAACATGTCGGTTCGTTGTGCGATCGGAAGATATTGTTTTATTTCAAAAAGATTATTATTATTATTATTTTTTTTTTTTTGAATCTTCACTAAACGTAACTTCTCCGTTCTGTAGCCTGAAAAAGTACATTGAATCAAAAATGTTAAAAATTCGGAAAAAAAACCTGAAATTCTCAATTTTTTTCGATTTTTTAGGCTTGTTTCTGGATCAGAAGATATTATTCGATTTCAATTTTTTTTTATTTCTGAAGGCTTTACCAATCGTAACTTTTCCGTCTTAGAGCCTTAAAAAGAAACATTAAAACAAAATTTTTGAAAAATCACTAAGAAAACACGAAATTTTCCATTTTCTCAAATATTCAGGCTAGTTGCGGGATCGGAAGATATTATCCGATTTTTTAAATTTTTGTTTTGTTTTGTAAGTTTTCACCAATCGCAACTTTTCCGCACTATTACGATTCGAAAATAAAAACTTTGTTTTTTTTTGTTCTACCCTATTGATGATACTACCACGCACTCGTTTGATAAATAATTTTCTCTCGTTTTATAATTAATTTTTATAAACTACACAAAAAAAAAAAAAAAAGACCGTACAAAAACAGATTTGGGTGTACACACACACATCGGAAGGCGCACAGACCGGAGAGCGTTCACTTTAACTCAGGTTCTATCCTCACTCCACCCTCCCGCCTTACCTATAACATTCCAGGTGCTATTACTTCAATATATAATTCAATTGTAATAAAGTGTTCACGCAGTAAATAATATTTATGATAAAGTGTACTGGTGGATATCGGGCATAAAATATTTATCTTATTTACCGCATCAGCATTTTTTTTTTTTTTTTTGCTAATGGATATGCCTCGTATTATCTATTCTAGAAAATCAACAATCATATTATGACTGGTGCGTATTTCTTGGTCATTTCCATTTCATTCCATTTGTAGAAACAAGAAACCCAAGAAGTAGGATCCTATCGCAATTAATGATCGTGAATAACCTAATTCGAACTTAAGCAGCCGAAATTCAAATTATTATGATTTTTAAAATTTATTTTTAACGTTTAACAAATCATGCAACAGGGAAAGAAACTCCTCAAATATCTACACATAAATTTGTGAAACTAATTAAAAAAAGGAACAGATAATTTTATAAAATATCAACACTGTTGATGTTCTAAAAAATTCTAGCAGGGGAGAATTCCACATAAAATTTATGTTGTCCTTGCAAAAGTAAAACAATGATATGGAAATTTTTTACTTGACATTTTTGCGATATTTTTAAACATATTTTTAAGAAAATTAAAATATTTAGCGATGTAAAATTCTGTAAACATTGAATTCTAGTCATAAATAACTTTAAGCATGAATGAGAAAGGAGCTTTGAACTAGAAACTTTGCAGGAAATTTGATCGCCAAGTTTGGCGGAAATTAGGATATGAATTTTCTGTTGGAAAAATAAAATACGCACACACAGTAGACCGTCAAGAATCCGCAGGAGTCTAAGATCTGCTTACAAATATTTGTAATTTGTAATCTAATTGTATAGCATTAGGTGCAGCGCTAAATATCTAGCATTTCTCAAAAAAAAGGGAGGGGGGGGGTAATTTTCCGTTATAGATACGTAGCGGTGTATTTTTTAACATGGCAGTTATTTAATTTTATTTATAGTCAGGGACAATTTCAAGTTACATATAAAGTACTTATTTGGCGATACCATAAATTATTTTCTCTTAAAATATTTGTAAGCGAAGCAAGCCAAGAAACAAGATCAAAAAGTCCATTAAAATAAAAAATAATCCTCTAAATAATTAACTTTCTCCATAAAGCGTAAAATAATACAACAAATGAAACACAAGCTATAAATGAGCATGTAAAATTAAATTAAAACCTTTAATTTCAAAATTAGCATCTTGCGAACTATTCGGAACTCCAGCGCTCGAATACGCTACCTTGCGGTGATTTACAAAACTGCCGATGGAACTAAAACATTGCCACGTTTTAGTTCCATGTGTGTCTGTTGACGTAAACACAGGCAGTTTGTTCTGAGTATTTATTAACGCAATCGATGTGTCTTAGTTTGCTTTCAGCTACAGAAATTAATTCGTCCCTAAGAGTATTCTCGAGCTTCTCAAAATAATGTTAGTTTTCCTTATTTCTTTCAAAAAAGTATTAAATGGTGGACGCGTAAACAAAAAAACTCTGGATTAACAAAATTGGATAACGTTATACCAGGTAAAATTTTTTATTGTTTTGTATGAATTTGTAAGAATATGAGTTTTTTTTAATCTTAAATTAATTTAACTAATCATATTTTACAGTAGCATTTAGTTGGAATGGACAGTATGCAAAATATTTTCTTGGATTTATTATCGTAGAACAAAATGAAAAATGTTTAACCTAGAAAGAATTTACTTTATTCCTTTTATTCTCAGCTGAAAGGTTTCGCCAAATTTGTTTAGGGTTATAATTTTGGTATTGTGCGAGCAAAGTAGCCTTGGCGAGATTTCGCGTTTTTAGTTAAACCATTTTTAATTTTTATCATGAGTGGAATAAAATGATTGTAAGATTACAGAATTCGATAAGTGAAAAGAAATAATGGTCAATCAACTGAAAAGAAAACTACCACCATATATCCGTGAGAATTTTGTTGATGATTTGCATAACATGACACAATTAAATCGTAACTCAGAAATTAGAAAAATCGAAACAGAAAATTTTTAAATGAACCGATTCGGGAATTCGAGAGAAATAACTCAACTACAAATGGAAAAAAAAATAAGCGCTAGCCAAGCAAGGCAAAGAAGTATCATCTTCTTTCGATAATAATTTGTAATGTCATATTGAATTTTCTAGCATTAATTGGTGTTCTTGTCAGGCCACAATTATTATTTAGTTTTATCAAGAATTGATAAATATCGAATTCAACATGGTGGAAATTGCTGCTTAGAACTACGAACTACGTAGTTTGCATTAATCTTTGACGTTTAGTAATGCTTCTTGAATTCTCATTTCTTTCAACGTGGGCCAGAATATCCACAAGAATTTGAAAATTAATTTAAAAAGAATAAAGCGAAAAAATCATACGTACGAACAAAAATCACAACACTTTTAGCATTTTCTTCGTTACCATGTGCGTTTGTTTTAGTTTTCAATTCCGCCATTAGACAGTGACTTCAGTGCCCCCTACAGTTCGTTGGAGTTGCGAATTGATGTTTGTTCTATGTACCATAAATTAATTAAAATAAACAAACTTTGAAACTTGTCGTTGATTGGTGGATGCAACCGTGGGTTGTGGCACCTCCTTGCGGTCAGAATGGGCAAATATGAAGTTTTGAAGTTTTTCCATCTAGTGTGGCCATGTTCAAGTGCAGAAATAGTTGCCCCGGTTTAACACAGGAAAGTCAAAAATAGTCAAGGCCTGGTAAGCGCCAGCGCATTCAGTGGGGCCATGGTTAGGAATATTGCTTCCTCGTCAAGCATGGGGGAGGGATCAGAAAAAGGAAAAATATAGAAGAAAGTTTCGTGATGGCCACAACATACTAGTTTTGACATAACTTTCTTGCTTCCATTGTTTTTTGACTGTTTCAATCAGGTCAGTCATTTGAAAGATGACTTTCGTGATTAAATTGAAAAACCGACGTAAATAAAGCACAAATTTACACGAAAATACAGCATATAGCTATTTCAAGGCTACAATAATGGAGCCTCTTCATTGGTGTAAAAAACTACGCACACAACCAGAAAGTTGTAGGAGAACTGAACGTCAACCAATTTTGACTTTCGTGTCTCAGGAGGTTAGAGAATTGCCTTCGAAGCGCAATGAGGCAAAGCAAGAACTTCCTCTTTAGCTATACTGGCAATAAATTAAGTTATTGGATATTGATTAACTATAGTTACAAAATTTTCTGTTCTTCCTGACTCCAAAAATAGCAGATTAAAACTTACTAAAAAATAAAAACTAGTACCGAGATATTTTGTGAGATAACTTATAACAGAATAAATTTAAAGCTTCGGTCGAAAAAATTTTAATTGTTCTTTACAAACCTAATTATTCTTAACATTAAAACCATTTAATTATCAGTTCTTGTGAACCAATATGTATTTTATACCGTTCTGAGGAAATTCATGTTCAAGAAACTCGACCCCCCAAACGAAATGCTGAAATGCCGCCCCTGATGGCAAGTGCTTCAGTAGTGACGACTTCAAGGTTTATATTTGAAAAAATAGGATTCCAGGTCTCCCAATGGATTCATGTGCGCTTTTGAATCCATTGGGAAGAACGAGGAGGTATTACCAAAGAATTGCACGTTTGAATCCATTGAGAAACATGGATTTCTATTTATTCAAATATAAACCTGAAAGTGGCCACTATTGAAGCACTCTGGAGCACTGGCGCTGGCCGGTTTGTTTACGTTAAATGTTTAAAAAATGAATGTATTTTGGATCATTATTAAAGATTTCAAAATATGAGTCAAAACTGATAAGGACTCAGCTGGGTCAAGTTTTAGTGTTATTTGTCTGACACTCATAAATGCAGTTTATAGAAAATGTTTAGGAAAACTCTGCGATTCTAACAATTATTAAAATAATTAATGAAACTTAAAATATTTTAAAAACCTATTGCTATTGGCTTTGTTGAAGTTAAGAAATGCAAAGCCAGGGGAAACAAAATTATTGAAAAGTAACTATTAGACTCAGCAAATTGTTTTAAAATAAAAAATGCAAAAACCAAACATTTATCATATTTGTTTTTCAAAACATTAATAATTAATTTAACAATTAACTGCATGTTAATGAATTGTATGAATGAATAAATATTTTTATGTTCCTACATTGCACAATTTTTCTTCTAAAAAACAGATCTTTTTAAATGTACCAATTCTTAAATGATAGTTGTAATCTCATTACTATCTCTGCTTTTAAAGGAGAAAAGACATTTTGAGCAATACTATTTCAAAAAGAATCTATAAAATAGGATCGAACTCTGACGCTCTGTGACCTTAATTTGATAGAATTTTTCTTTGTTAAATAGTAGTGAGATAAGTTACAGAATATCTATTTTTGCATAAAGAGATTACATATTTTCTTGTTATCTGACATGGAATCACTAGTCAGATTAATTACGAAGTATCTTATGCAAGCACAATCGCACTTTGTATCCAGGCAACTAATGATATTATAGACATTTGAATGACAAAATAATGAGAAAAATGACTCCTAATTGTTTAAAACATTTTCTCTCTAACAATGGGAAACAATTTGCAACTTAGTTTCTGATGAGTCCGATTTTGAGCTGTTTAGTCAAAAGTAAGCATATTAGTTTCAAAACCGTAGTTAACTTTCTTGTACCACATCAGGTTTTTTTTTCTCTACGTCTTGTGTGAGTGTGACTATTTTCCGTGGAAGAGCGGGTATTACAGAAAGTCCTGCGTTTTTCCTCTTGGCAGACAAAAACCTTTAAAAATTAAAACAATGTATTTCTTTCTCAAACTCTTCCATATTAAAAACTGAGCATCTTCGTATGTCATCGCTACTCCTAGTGAACGACAGAAAACTGAGCATCGAACCAGGTATCGATACATTCGTAATTTTCTTGGCTGCATGTTTAGCTTTGTGGCATAGCCGTGCGATTTTAATTAGCGGAGATATTAATAAAAAAACGATTAAAAACCTAATATTTTTCTCATAGTGGGTCTTCCTTCGGAACACTTTTCCTTGTAATTTTCCCCATCATTCTGAGAGGGCTAGAGTGGTGCTAGAGGGTGGAGGTGACTGGCAGAGCGAAAGTTCTTCTTTCTCAAGGCCACGTTATTCTGCATTCCTAATTTCTTTCCTTTTTTTTATGCTTAAAGAGGAAGTTATTCAACAGTTCGAGTTAATGGTTTAGTTATGGAACGCAATCGAATAATTCTAGAGCTGCGCCGTGAAAAATATTAATACACTGTTTATTGATTAAGGAACCGACGCAGGCGATGTGTTTTGTAATGCGATATTTTTTTCCTCTTTTTCCTTTGAATAAATGCAATTTACGTACCGAAAAGTTCATTTAAATTTCTTTCGCTAAGCGAAGACAAAGAAAGTACAGCACCGAAGGCGCTGTACTTTAGTACTTCGGAAGTACAGAGTTGTACACCAACCCACCGGAGGCGGATTGTCAGAGTCACCACAGGCGGCAAGAGGCTAGTATTATAATTCTAGCGGAAAAAACTAAAGGAGAGGAATTCATAATTCTGTTTTCATTATTATCACAAAAAGGTAACTTATTTAAATGAATGGTGCTTACTTTACAAGTTTTTTGTCCTGTATTGTTTTAAAATTTTCATATATTTTGTGAATTAGTCGCTTTGATCTCTATGTCATTTTGGACGCTGACTGGTTTTCTACGCAGACTCAAATGATTTTGAACTCAGCGGCTATGAGTCAGGAAAAACAAGTCATAGATTTAAGAGAATCAAGTCGTTTCTCCCCAGTATTATCTACACAAATTTGCAGAAATACCAACAAATTAAACTTAATTTTAATCACATTCCATGCAGAAATTTCCTCTTTCCTTTAGGGTGATACATTCAGATAGAGATTCTTCAGTTATTTTTATCTTTAGATTTTAGTTTTTGAAATATTAAAATTGATGATACCTTTTATTCCAACCTGTGTATTCCTGGGAGCACAGTTTCAGGTAAAAGAAACACGGAAAGACTGACGTAGTGAAAGCCGTCGTAGATCCTCCGATTAAGTTAAGAAGCTTCCCAAAGTGAGGCATGCTCTGCCCAATGAAAATGATTACAAGCATCATTACTGTTCGAAGAACAATGCGTTGCCATCCAAAACCTACAGAAAAAGAAATGGTTTTCTCAGACATTTATATTTTCAGTTTTGACAGACATTCATAGTTATTAGCATTGCTTGATGCCTCCTAGGCAGTGCCATGTAGCCGCATGGTAAAGTCAGACCACGAAGAGTTGGCCCTTGGTCCCGCCCTGTTTCAGAAGTGTCCAATTTCGAGAAGGGGTGTTATGGAGAGGAAAGTTGAAGAACGGAATCTGCAAATGTGTCATTGGTTCTAGAGCTTGAATACGTCACCTTGGAATTTCATAAATTAGCCAAAGAGGTGCAACATTTAAATTTTGTGCGACCAAGGCAGATGTATCAATGGACAAGTCACATCCTACGTAAGAGCATGGGTCTTGGTTTTACTTCTTTCAGTAGCCAGTAGCCATTGGTCAGAGAAAACAACGACTCCTGCAAATAATTTCAATTGAAAATTCACGATGGTAGAATTGCAATAAAGAATGCAAAGCTTGTCATTTTTAATTTTTCGTCAACTCAATACAGTTATTGCTGCAACGTAAACATTTCAGGTCTAAATAATCACGTACATAAAATATACTAGGAGTACATTTTTTTCCATATCGCCAAAATGTTGTTAAACTCGAAAATATGGCAAGCGTCATTTCTCTAATGATTGACAAGGGTCATTTGTTCGCAATCGAACTGTACTTCGAAGGGAATGGTATGGTGAAGCAATGCTTGTGGTCGAAATTAAACATATTGTGCTCAGCCTCACTCCACTCACCTCTTCGCATTTCCACTCGATCAGAGAGGGTTCTTGGAGTCATTATACCAATGTACGAGTATTTTCTGCTTACATTAAGATGGAAATATAGGCTTCTACTTTTAAAGTTGTGGTTTAGAAATTGTACTTCGAATAATGAAAATTTTAAGCAAGCGAGACTTTTTCGTCCCCAGCACAGGGAATTTCGGTGAAAAGTTTGCTTGAAAATGAAATAAAAGAAGGAAAAGTCGAATTTTCGAAAAGTTGTCCCAGATTGATCCAAATTTTATAACTCTCATCATGAAAAAATATGTCAGGTGGGGCAAGATGACAAAAAAAAAAACGCTTTTTTTGTTCTTGGTGACGTATTTTTAGTATTTCAAAAGAAAATAACCTGAGTTTCAATTTTTTTCTGTTAAGGGGGGGGGGGGAGTAGGGTTTTCAACGTCAAAAAATTTACTTTTTTTAGAAATTTCTTTTAAGAAAACGGTTTGATTAAATTTATTAAAAACTTTTGCGCATTATTATGTATGGTTTTATGAATATTCTATAATTTTTTTATCAAAAAATATCCACCGACAAGCAGGTGACAGAGCTTTTCCTGGAGCACCTTTGGAAAAAGATGATTTGCGAAATTAACTGTATCTTATCTTACATGTATCTGAAATCAAATAATATTTCAATTTAGTCAAAGTATTAATTAATCCTCCCCCTACGTTCTCAGAGATCTTCTTTTGCTTGACTTTAAAATATTTTGCTGCAATTTGAAGTTAAAAGCGCTATTTTTTTACGAAAAATTCCGCTTTTTTGTGGGCAAAAAAAAAAAAAAAAAAAAAAAACTCAAACTCAACGTAGGGGAGAGTTTTTTCCATATGCAGAATGTGTGTACGAAATTTGAAATGAATCGGTCAATTGGTTTTAAAATGGGAGTGAATAAAGACTTTGAAAAGGTGGTTTTGAGAAAAACGCGTTAAAAACTTTTAGCATAAATTCCAGCTCTAGAGAGTACAGTCCCTGTAGCAGCTTCAATCTCCTCAGCCTCTTCTTTTTCCATTATTTATTTATAGTATATTTAACTAACCCCAAGCAAGCAGCACTGACATTCTGAGCGTCTGCAGCTGTCAGAACTACTCCATTCTTCGGCAGCTATCGGAGCAACAGTTTGAAAGAGCGGAGACTAAATACTTGATAACTTTGAGAATTTTGCTCGGAACGACTTCAAATTTTGGGAATATATTTTTGAAATCACTAACTACAAGACGAAACAAAAAAGAAAAATTCACTTTTTCGAAACTGCAAAATCCTACCCTCTCCCCCCCCCCCCCCCCCCCAAACTTAATACTTCAAAGAAGTCGCGGATTTAATGTCCAAAATTTTAACGCATATTTTAAAACGAGAGTTTTTTTTTTTTTTTTTTTTTAAGCTTAAGTTTGTAATTTCACCAATGATATAAAAATTTGGAAGGAACAGAAAACCGCTATTAATATTAAGTACAAAGTTAAAGCTCCTAGTTTAAAATCTTCTGAATTCCTTGTACATGGTCTTCCATTGATTGTCTGTTGCTGTACAAAGAGAAGCAGGAAAATTTTATTCATTTCTTAATCGCTGCTTGGAAAGTTCGATAATATATCTGAAAGTAGAGTTCGCAATATCCATAAGTAAAACCATCGCTTATTATAAGTCTGATGAGTGATAAGAATTTTTAAGGATAGTATAATTCTGGTTTTTAAACGTTCCACATACAAATTTGCAAAATCCCTAAAACTGTATTAATAAACAACTATAGTCCGAGATTCGCTTGACCAATATCCCGAAATTCCCGTATTGCAAGAACATTAAAAACTTGCTTCGAACTGCTAACAAATTTTGCTGAAAACTTTATTTTTGAAAACGAACGAGAAACGGGAATCCTGCAAATAATAATAATTTTATAATGTATTTCGTGAGCAATTGTATCAGAATAACAAAATTTGCAATTTCATCAAAATTTAAAAAAGTAACTGTTACAAATATTAATCATTTTGTGACAGTATTTCAATAAAAGTTTGAATAACTTTCATCTTAAAGAAGCGAGTAAAAATAAAATAAAATCATCTTCATAATTTTAATATGTACATAATTTAACTTTTTTTTACATACCTATGCCAACACAACCGTTCAAAGTTTTACCCAATATCAGTTTAAAAAATAATTTCTACAAAATTATTATTTTCCCATTAAAAAAAAAAAAAGCTATTCAACTTACTGTTTGGAATTTTCAAACATTCTTCCAGTTCTTGTGCCGGAGAGTTTATGACCAGAAGAAATGCGAAGAATAAATGCAAAGCCATAAGAATTTCAATCACTACTTTTACGGACGATTCTGGTAATGAAAGTATAACATTAGTATCTAACGTATCACCGTACGCCTTGTAGCCCATGACGGCAACTGGAACGTACAGAAGCAACAGAACTGAAAAAAAAGGAATAACATGTAATGAAGTCTACATAAAATTGAATCTTTTTAATAATAACCATTGCAAGTAAAGGTCAAATGCATGGCAAGAAGGATTGGAATAAATAAATTTATTTGACTGGAAAAAAGGCGAGTATTGGTATGATAATATAAACATATTATGCACAATAGATCCACCTGTACCTATATCAAAACGAGCATTTTCTATTCAACATAAAGACGCTCTTACTGCCCAAAGCTGTTTATGTTAAACGTTGCTTCTTTGTAATAATTAAAAACAAATATGGTCAAAACACTATCTGGGTGTGATAAGATTAAATTAACAAAGTACATAAATAAACAAAATAAATTTAAAAAAATAATAATAAATGACAAAAATGCATCACAACAAAGTAACTTCGAATGAATATATTTCCAAAAGTAGTAGGAGTGACACTAATTTTATTAGTTCAAATGTTAGACAAACGTGTTGGTTATCAAACTTAATTAGTTTCAGATCTCTGCTATGAGGGGGCTAGTTGTATTCAGATTAGCAAATGGTCAACTTCTACTATTTCTCCGGGATACTATGTTTTCCCAAGCTTTAGTGCTACAAAATTACCAGACATTAATAAGAGATGACCGTCTTTCTGAAACTGGGTGATTTGATTTGTTATGTTTTCTTTGTTTTAGTGTACGTCATCCTCAAATTATGTTTCAGATTCTGAATGCTCGCTATATAATACATTATGTTCATCACTACTTAAGACATTATATTATAAATAGTTGCATTTTTAATATAAATAACAGATTAAAAAAATAGTATGGTTAGAAAAATATGAATATTAGTACGACTATTTTAGCCATAATGCACATTACACAATACGTCCATCTGTACCTATATCGATTTACTGTATTTCTAATGCTTTTTATAAAGCTTTTTTTTATAAAAAGCATTAGAAGCATATTATTTTAGGTGTCACTACTGTAATTTTATATTAAAGTTTAAAACAAACCGTGAAAAAAGCCATTCGAATTAGAAAAGTCTTTTTTTAAAGAACTCCATAACATACTAATTTCGGATGATTATATTTCCGAAAGTAATAGGAGTGACACAGATTTTTTTATCTCATATGTTAGACGAACATGTTGGTTATCAAACTTAATTAGTTTCAGATCTCTGCTATGAGGGCGAGAATAGTAGTTAGATTTTAAACATTTGCATTTTTGTGAAATTTATCACATAAAAGTTCCAATATCTTCTGTCGCCCTTATAGTGACACCAATTTTATTACATATTTTTGATTTATGCAAGTGTAGCTAGGAATTTATGTAAAAACGTTGGTGTCATCATGAAGGCGCTTTGAGAAAATTGGCATTGAATGTAGTAAAAAATTCATTTTCGGTCATTTTTAAACGGAGTTTGTGGCCGTCGCCCTCGTAGTGACACCGATTTGACAGCTGTAATAGTATCTAAGAAGACCATATAATAGTATAGAATAGAAAAATCCATGTCATTATAGGAGCACTTAAAGCAACAAGAACTTTAAAATCTGCAAATTTGAAAAACACGCAAAAATGTGCCACGCCTCCTAAATTTAAAGATTTAATTTCCCAAAAACGGTAAGGCAGACAAAGCTCATATTTTGCACAAACATTACATTCATGATAAGGAACAACATATGTGAAAATAAGAAAAATTAAAAATGTCAACAATCACAAATGCCGTAAACTGCCTGATTCTTATAGATATTGGCTCTTAAATACCTAATTTGCACTTATATTTGGTTAGACTAAACTTGTTTCCGAAAAGTGGGAAGTATTCTATTATTTTGAATTTGAGTTATATTTGATATGAAGATATAATGAGAACTATCTGGAATTATGTTTCAGTAAATTCAAACTGTTAATAGGGGAGTATAAAGCCCTAAATTGTAAAATAAGTAGTGACAAGTCAGCAATCTTGAGGCTAAACCATGCTTTCTTTCTATGTCTAGTATGGTGAAGTAGCGTGTCTTGCTTCTAGATTGTGTGGTTTCATATTAACTCTACGTTAATATACAATTAAGAAGCAAAACAGGTTACTTCACCATAGCAGGAATAGGAAGAAAGCGGCATTTAGCCCCAAGATGGCGAACGTGTCACGACTTAATTTACGATATAGGGCTTTGGGTTATTCATAACAGAAATATCTTAAAATCAAGCAGTCAAGCACATATTTTTAACATATAAGGTTACAAACATAGGAAAGACAAAAAAAAAACTGAGTAACAACAAACATTTCAAAAACTTTCAAAATTTATTATTTAAAAATATATGGGTTGCCCAAATGAAAAGTGGACAAGTGCAATAACATCAGAACGAATGATTCAATTAGAGCGTCACTGCACAAGTAAACAAAGGGTGGTACAGTGAAACCTGTGTAAGTTGACGACTTGCGGTGCACTACTTTAGTGGTCAACTTAAACAGGTGGTCAGCTTACAAAAGTTGATTTATATGATAAGGGCCAATTCCGTGTCTGAATAAAGCGGCCAACTTAGAAATGTGGTCAACTTACAAGGGTAGTCAACTTTACAGGTTTTATTATATGAGGTATGCATCTCAAGTGCCGTTCAGCGGTTAAACCTGTTTGCAGTAGAGGAAATTGTACGAAAGGAAAGTCGTGCTATCCGTGGATGCGTCCAGATCGGAAAGCTCGGTAGTAGGGTTGAGGACGGCACAGGACATCAGAACTGCCGAGACCGGGTTAAGCAAACATCGTGATCACCAGTTATTCCATTGCCTTCCTTCGTTAATGAAATGATCGGAGCTAATCGAAAGATTAAGAGACCCGTGAAATCAGTGACGAACTCAACCTGAGTAAAGGAACGATTCACACTATCATTCACAAAGATCATCCCAGGAAACCCAGACAACCCTAAACAAATTTTCCGTTGGGAAGTTTTGGAACACCCCCGTATAGTCCGAACATGTCAACCTGTGACTTCCACATCTTTGGGCCACTTAAGAGAGCATTACAGGGGAAACGTTTCCATTCGGACGATAAAGTGAAAGAAGCCGTGCACCTCAGGTATCAGCCCCAATCTTTCTACAGGGAAGACATCGACCTGCTGCTGCAA
This sequence comes from Uloborus diversus, assembly GCF_026930045.1. Lineage (NCBI taxonomy): Eukaryota > Metazoa > Arthropoda > Arachnida > Araneae > Uloboridae > Uloborus > Uloborus diversus. The sequence continues at coordinate 166,966,403 of NC_072731.1, read as the reverse complement.
CGCTGGGATCTGTGCCTCAACGCCCGTGACGATTTCTTTTGGTTTACACTAAAATTGTTATTTTCATTCAACTTGCCCACTTTTCATTTGGGCAACCCCATATATATATGAATATCAATACATAGTCAAATATATAAAAACAATGCAATAACTACTTCACAGAGACATCCCAACTAGATAATGTTGAAATTACAAGCCTTTTCCTATTTTAATTGCTGTCAGAAAACAAGATTGAAACTTAAGGTTCAAAATAAGAAATTTACATCATACAAATTACAAATATTAAAAATAGTAAAATTGTTTCCAGCTCTATCTACTGCATAAAAAATTAGTGCTTTGAATTTCTTGAATCCATCAGTACCTTTGTCAGCGCATTTCTAATTTTAATTCCTACTGTTTACTAAACAAAAACGAAAAATCCCCTAAGATCCCGTCGTTTTCTCGATTTTTTGGAGTAATGAATGATTTTGTGTCATTGGTTTTTTGGATAAAAACAATTTCTTTCGTGCGTGATAATATTTCATTTTTCAGGTATTCATAAAATACTTTTAGAGAAACGGAATTAAAATCCGCTTATATTCAAATCCGCTATATCCACATCAAAGTACTTTCTTATACTAAAACTTGCTCTAGGCAAGTCCGTTCGTTGAATCAAAATTTATATGGGGCTCAAATTTCCTCGCTCAACTTAATGTATTAAGCAGTGTTGATGAAGTTTTTACCGTCTCTTGCGTCCAATATTGTCCGAAAGTGCCCAAAATTACATTTATAAAGACACTGTATTTTGTAAGAAATTATCAAAAACAGAATAAATGTGTTAAAGTTATGTTTTATGTTGAATATTTATTCAATGTGAACATTCAGGTATAAATATATCTGAGGCAGTGAGAAGCAAAGGGATGTAAGTGGACATTTTCAAGTTTTGGGTAAAACAATTATAAAGATAATGTGCTAGATAGGCTTTCATTGAAAAATTTTTTTTTTTTCTGAATCATGCTGTACAGCAGCATTTACCAGGACTACTAGTATGCCTCAAGACAGAGGAGGGGTCCTCCTCCCATTTTTACTGGTTATCTCCAAATTTTTAATTTTGCCACTTACATTCCTTTGCTTCTCATTGCCTCATATGTAACTAATTTATACAGCTGATTCTAATCTAGTTACTTAGAACTTAAATTCTTCGTTATAAATTTCAATGTACGAATGAAGTTTTTTTTTTTTTTTTTTTTTGATAATAGTAACCAAACTTTTCTCGACATTTATGCATGTATGCAAATGAAAGTGTTCAAAATATAGTGCAATCATTGTCTTAAGTGTAATAAATGACAATTTTTGAACTGAAAGGGAAAATAAATATTTGAGAGTCTTTTACAGCTTTGTGAAGATTTTCTTCTCTTGACTTGTGCCATTTCATGATCTAAAACTAAATCACCACCCAAACGACTTTAAGAAAATGCCAATAATTTGTTTCTAAAAATTGACAAACAACTATTGTTTTTGTCTATTGTAGTTACAGAAGGTATTATATTAAAAATATGAATTAAAGAAAGAAATTGCATAAGTTTTTTTAAAAAGCGCAAAAATTTAATCATTAATTTATTGTTCTTTTATTTATGATTTAAAAAAGTATTTTCATTAAAACGTCATGTAAAACGTATATGCAAAAACCATTTAAAAAATTAGGTTTTTTTTTTATTTTTTTTCGCACCTAAATATTACACATATAATAATAACATACCTTTGTGTTATAAATGGAGCTGAAATTAGTTGTCTCGGTAGTGTTGTGAAATTCCTTTCATAACTCTACCAACTGTTACATAAGAAAGTTTTTATGCAATATTAATTGGCAATTTTTTAAAGTAAAATATTTTGCAGAAAAATATTATCAAATACTCATGAGTCAAAATTTATTAATATTTTTATTTATGCATTACGAATACTTCAGTTTATACTAATTGATTAAATTTCACCGCTTTAGATTTACATACTTTTGGACAGTTTAAGACACTTTCGGATACTTTTGGACAGTTTAAGACAATTTTTGGACAGTTTTAGGCAGTTTTGGACGGTAAAAACCACCTGTCCTGTCCTAAACCAATTTTGGACAGTGCAAAAACTCAACCTTAGTATTAAGTTTTTAGTTTTCTTTCTTTTTTTTTTTAAACATAACTGTTCAAAATTCTGTATCTCAGAGCCAGACTAACGTAAGTCCAAAAATTGCAGTTTTCCGTTTAGTAGTGCATTGTATTCAGAAGATCTATTCCGCATCGAGCCATGTGAAAGCAAAAAAAAAAATAAATAAAACCTTTTCAGTTTTTTAAAAGGGTTAACAGAGCGCGCGTCCCATCGTTTGCACATGCACCAAAAAAAAAAGTTTTCCCTCTCTCCTATGAAATCACCATAATGTGACTTAAGTCTTTCTAGCTCTGAGATACAGAATTGAATAATATTTTTAGCCAAACAATGAAATAGTAAATAAGGTGTTCTGGTCGATATCTTTCCATTCTAAAGTGTTGTTTATTATTCCGTCAAAAGTTGTAAATATCCCTTAGGGGACACACACACTCAGGGCTCAATCTGCATAGGAGTTCACAGGAGTTGATCTCCTTCACTCCTTTTAAACTTTATGCAAATTTTAACATTTCAGGGGAAATTCATGCTTTTTATGCATAAAAATAAGTTGAGGGAACTATTAAGGCACCTGTACTTCTTTTGATAGAAATTAAGCGCTGCACACACTGACTCGCTTCAGAAGCCTTTCCCATACCACCCTGCTTCCAACCGTGGATCGCCATAGATTTTCATTTTGAAACGATACTACTATTTAATAAAGTACATTGATTATTCATATTATCTTCGTAGAAAGTTGTGAAAGTTAAATTACATATTTATTTTTAAATATTTATCACTAAATTACATTAAAGTTCAGTTAATAAAACATAACGTTCTTTTAAAGTAATTTTCATTTTGAAGAATAATTTAAAAAACACCGATAAAACCTCAATAAAAAGTCAACCGGATAAGTGGCCACTCCATTTAAGTCGTCGTTTTCCTGTGGTCCCGAGAAGGTCTCATTCACAGTAGGGGCATTCCACGGTATTTTTGACATTTATGTAAAGTCCGTAACGTGACCTTTTTTGCCATAACTTTTTAATTTACTGTTTGATTAGCATATTATTTCATTTTGAGCTTTTCCTACCAACACACCAGCTCAAATTAAAATAATTTGCAAATCAAACGGTAAATTAAAAAGTTATGGTAAAAAAGGTTACGTTACGGACTCTACATAAATGTCAAAAATACCGTGGAATGCCCCAGTAGCATAAAATGATCCTCCTTTACTGGTGTCACCAAATTTCATTTTCCCCCTTTAACTAGTCACTTAAAAATTGTTTTCGAAAATTCTCTTTTCCTATTGGAACATAGTCATCGCGTCGGACTTAGTTCAAATACTATTTGATAGTCATTTTTTCTTGAAATTTCGCTCCTCGCTTCTCAAAGCATATTCAAAGCATATTTCTTGCTGCAACTCTGCCTGTGTTGAGAATATGAATCGAACTCTACCCAGCAAGACAGCAAGACAGACAAAATCTAATACCTGGAGAAAGTTTGACAGTATTTAACATCCGTTCATGGTACAACAGATGCAGAATTTAAAGCTCGAAATATGAAGAGATAGTTCTTTTCAGTAACCAACAACTTCATCAGTCACCATTGATGGATTCTTTTAAGAGAAAATCAAGCATGGTAACTATAATAACAAGTGTTTTTTCTTTCTTTATCTTTTTATGTTTCATGAACTATTGTTTTTCTCACTCAATTCTACAGCTATTTATGAAAGTATTTCAGTAATTTCTAAGGAGGTTTTTTTTTCCTTTCTTTCTTAATCACCCACTCCACATAAGTAGTCACTCTGTTTAGGTGGTCAAAAATTTTTGGTCCCTCGAGTGACGACTTAACTAGGTTTTACTTATTTACCTCGGTAATTTTTTGCTTTCATACAAGTTAGTTCTTTATTGTGATTTTTAATGTAAAGATTCATAGTTAAGAAAAAAAAGGAGATTACTCCTCATCATCGCAACGCTAATATTTTGCACAAAGTTCTGTCATCAATTTGGAAACAATCGAAACGGTTAATTTCTTAATTATAATGTTTACACGTTTGTAATCACGCCGAGTGTGAAAAAAGGAATACACTGCATCTAAAAGTGTTAGTACTACACATCGTTTATATATATAGTTTTAAATAAGTTCTAATTCTATCGATACTCTGAAGAGAATACTGATAAATATTTTCCATTTCAATGCATGGCAATTCTTTCAGCGTAGTTACCTTGTCAGATTTGATTCAGTCTTTTGCATTTCTGTTGTTTTACCTAATACCTTTGTTGTGTATTTATGTGCATCGCTTTTTTTTTTTTTTTTTTTTTGAGCAATCACGATTGCTTATTGTTCTTATTTGACCGTTTCTGATGTCCGTGCCTTTTTCAGCTTGGACCAGGGGGCTCTGCAGCACCACCGCCCACCGTCCTCAGCAGGCGCGGCTCCGAGCACTGCCTCCTGGAATCAGTTTCTCCTGGTCGGTGGTGTCCATGTCCTACACACACGCACGCTCATGCACACACACACACACACACACACACACGCTCATACACAAGCCTTTACACATATACACACACGCCTACGTGCATACACACACGTCTACGCACACAAACAAGCCTACACACACACAACTATACACACGTAACCGCCCAGGAGGAGGGGCAGGCTTGGGGGGACAGGAGCCGTTTCTAGAAACTATAGCCCCCAATGTGCAGGGTCCTGTTGTAACTCGTGATTGCGAAAAACATAATTTGAATTCAAAATTTCAGAATTTAAGTTAATTTTCTTTCTTTTTTTTTTTTTTTGTTAATTCTTAGATTGATTTGATATAACCTCTTCATGTATGATACCTAATTTCTCTCTGATTGTCTAAAAATTTCTCGCTTCTAATATTCCCAACACATTTCAAAACTTCACTCACTATAATTTTATACTTATTGAAGACAGTCTCTCGTTCTTTTAGGAAATGCATAGCTCGGTAGAGATCTTGCGGCACAAAATTTAATTCAACCATAATTTATTACCAACCTAGAAAGAGTTCACGTACTGTAATCAAATAAATCAGTGCAACTTTTAATAAAACCACAACTAAATGGACGTACCAGAAAACCCTGCTATAGCAGCTTTCGAAAATTGCTTGCTGTCTTTCATGTCATTCTGGAACGTAGGAAATGTAGATGCCCCTCCGAAAGAGAAGAGAATAGTTCCATATGACAAAAAGAACGATGCGATATCTGGTGATTTATGACTTGTCGATGCAGACTGCTCCATGGAAATATCAACCACGATCAGGATACATGCGGATACTGTGGTAACTAAAGCTACAACTGCAGCAGGCCTATAAAATATAAACTCTAGTAAAATAAGAATAGCTCGATAAGAAAGTTACAACAGCTAAATTTATGCATATTTCTTAAATGCAAAAGCAGTTCCGTGGGAAAATATTCGCAAAAATGGTTGTGAAATACGATTGATAAAAAAACAGACTCATTTCATCAAGTGCTGTTTCCTTTGTTGCTTTACGTGTTAGGTTTGTTTGGCGCTCATTTTTTCAAAAACTTGTTTCAAATTTCTTAAAATGAGTTTCCAACTCCTATAGAGGTCATACATTCTTCAGGTAAACATTTGCAATTATGCATCTTTATTCCAAGGGCTAAATCTTCCATTATTTAACCTAAGTTAGGGATACACAGCACTGCTTCCACTGCACATTTGGAAAATTGTTTGTTGTTTGGCTCTGCCCCCCCCCCGTGACGTTGCCTCCTTTTCTGCTCAAAACCTGTAAATGATTCATTATCCTTCAATTAACGTTTTCATTTTAAAACCATTTTTCTGTTTGTTACTTAATTATTGAGATAACGTGTAATTTTTAAAATAAAATTTAGTTCCTTAAATCTTTTCCTCCTGTAAAGCTTATCCACGGATGGCGGATGATCTTGAAGCGGAAACATCATTTATAACATCTGTAATGGATAGCGAGAACGCGCCTCTTATTATTCTAACTCTCTATTTATTACAAAATAATAACAAAAAACCTATTATAAATAATAAAATGATGTTTCTGCTTCAAGCACACTCGCCATCTCTCCGGGGGTCCAAAACACAAAAATCGTCAAATTTTGCATTTTTTTTTTTTATATATAATCATTTGAAAATTACTCCGTTTTCTTCTGCTTAAAAAGGACGTTTGAATCTTGTTTCTATCTTAATTAGAACGAAAGATAAAATTATTTTTATTGCATGCACCTAACTTTAAACGCATTTTTCTCCATGATGCAATTTTTCACGATTTCTTGCATTCAAACTCTTATAAGTCAGGAACCGATAAAGACAAAGTAATGAAATTTGGACATATCTTTTTCAAACAGTTTACTTTAATTTTTATTCGGCGAATTTGAAAAAAACGTATACTGCAAAAAATATAATTTTTTTTTAAGTATCTTCGAATTTTTTGAAATTTTTCTTCAAATATTTTTTATTTTTTATTGTATTAATATTTTTTAAAATCGCCGAATAAAAATAAAAGCTTAGATATTTGTGCATAATTTTTTGAAAAAAAAAATTGAAAACTGACCAAGAATATTTTGAGTCGTAGCAAATTTACAGCAACCCCATTTAAAAAAATTAAATTTAAATAGAATTTTTTTTTAATATTTATGTTATGATTTTGCTTATTAAATAGATGGTGAATCAGTGCAAAAAATTTCAAAACTCTAAGGTATTTAATAAAAAAAATTTCAAAATGTGTCCCGGACCCCCTTAACAGAGTTAGTTTCGATCCTTTGGATACGTGCTAGAATCAGGTATATGGCAGGGGTGAGCAGTGCTCACCTAGCCACCTCACGTTCCTATTTCATGTTTCATATAACTGATTTTTTTAAGCACTTGTCATACATAAATATGTTCAAGTAATAAAGTTACGGTTGTAGTACATACTTCACACCAAATTACGGTACTGTTGGAAAAGTGAAGTAGCTTAGCTGGCACACGACAACAACAAGACCAAAACCGGATATGTAGTTGATACACTTTTTACACTTTCATTTTTCTAATTTTGTTACTAACGTTGCGAACCAAAGTGAAATTCCATGTAATCCTGTAACTATTTCCCTGTCAAATAATGATTTCAATACCTTTGTTAACATAATTTACTTCATGTAAAAAACATTTTTAATTTTGTTTGGAAACATATCAACTACCTATACCCACAACATTGGGCCAAGTTGATAAACAAATGAATAAGTATTGGCTGACGTAATAATCAAGGAATTGAAGAGTTATTTTGATAAAAGACTCTCAAAAAATCTTTGAAACTTTCATTTTAGAGTTAGTTGCTAAATGTAAATTACTTATAGTTTATACTAACATAAGTACGGCCATCTTCTCCTACATACACTCTTTCAGATATTTCAGGGGGAATTTCTTTCATTTGAGTTTGCTTGGTCATGTTTAAGCATTTCTGGAAAGGGGAAAACACTTGTGAGTTAATACGGTATCAACTTGATGTCTGCTATTCAAGAATCACAGTATTCAAGGACCACAATAGTCTCTAACTTAATATGGCATAATCACTTCAATACTCTACACGGCAATTTAAAGCAAACCATAAAAATTTTCTCTTGCGCATAAAAAAATAGTAATAAATAAATAAAAATATATGAGAGAATAAGTTTAAAGGAAAAAAAGACAGGTTTTCTCGCGTACTTATATCAAATCTCAGCAAAAACAACTCTGTTGTAAAAATTTCCCCGTCAAGAAAACCTATAACTCTTCCCCACAAAAAAGAAAGCCTTCATCCTAAACCCAAAAACCCTCAGCCTTAAAAAGTCATGATATCTAGTTTGTCCGCCAAGTATCTGCCAAACTATCATCCTCCCTGTTCTCCTCTTTGATCACACCTAGTTCCGTTAGAACCTCCTCCCACCTTCAACTCTTCAGAAATATGGATAGATCCTTTAAATTGTTTATCTTGTTTGGCGGGAAGCTTTCCTAAGTGGGGTGGTTGTTTGGTGAGCAAAAAGCTTCTCGCGATCTATCCATATTTCTGAAGAGTTGAAGGTGGGAGGAGGTTATAACGGAAGTAGGTGTGATCAAAGAGGAAAACAGGGAGGATGATAGTTTGGCAGATACTTAGCGGGCAAACTAGATATTATGACTTTTTAAGGCTGAGGGTTTTTGGGTTTAGGAAGAAAGTTTTCTTTTTTGTGGGGAAGAGTTAAAGGTTTTCTTGACGGGGTAATTTTTACAACAGGGTTGTTTTGCTGAGATATCGCATCTTTTGGCATTGATATTATAACTTTGTCTGTATTTTTAGAATTGAGATTTTCAAGTCATAAATATTTAATTGAAACAACGTTGTTTTGTGTTTTTAAGGAACAATAATGGCAAGTTTAATTTTACGTCCTGTTATTTTCTGACCGGTAAGATTCTATGTTCGTTTGGTGAGAATTGGGTCGCTTAAATTTTATTGCAATCCTTGTATTCTCTGTTGCAAAGAAAACTGATTGGATAATAAAATACAATTCAGTAAATTACCGCCCAATAGCCAGGGCTAAAGCAGAATTACATGAAATACACCGCCAGCTCAGTCATTTCCAGCCGAGGACTGCAGTTTCGTGCTTATTAGCACTCATCAGCCCGGCATAGGAAAGTGACTGAGCTGGAGATGGAAAACCTCTTGAGGAAGCCAAGAGTGCACAACAAACTGGTAGCTAATATAGAATTAGCGCAGACCAGACGAGTGACCGAAGCAATGGTTCGGTTCAACTCGAGGATTGAAGGCAAAGGCATGGTATATTCAGTAAATTACCGCTGGAAATGACTGAGCTGGCGGTGTATTTCATGTAATTCTGCTTTAGCCCTGGCTATTGGGCGGTAATTTACTGAATAGCTATACATTGCTTCGGTCACTCGTCTGGTCTGCGCTAATTCTATATTAGCTACCAGTTTGTTGTGCACTCTTGGCTTCCTCAAGAGGTTTTCCATCTCCAGCTCAGTCACTTTCCTATGCCGGGCTGATGAGTGCTAATAAGCACGAAACTGCAGTCCTCGGCTGGAAATGACTGAGCTGGCGGTGTATTTCATGTAATAAAATACAATATTTTAAATCATATTGTTTTGAAGTATTTTACAACTTCGCAATAAATTAATTCTACTGCAGCTTCTTTATTCGAAGGATTATTCAACATTTTCATGAAGTTTTTTTTTTTAATGTTTTACAACTTGCGGGCTACATTAATCTAGCTTTTCAGTTTTTATTTAATGACTTTTTTTATCGTGGATTATTTTACGTTTTATGGGATTCTTTTAATTGTTGCGTGATTTATCTTTCTTTTGATGGAACTCTTTGTCTCGTTTAATACCTAGTTTTGTTTAAAACTTCATTAAAAAGCCAAAATAACGTATGTTATCACCAAGCAAAAGAAAAAAAGTCTTTAAATATTTTAAATTTGAATGTGTCAGAAGATAATCGTATGCAACTGTACTCTACGTCAAATCGCGGATATCACAAATTTGCCACAGCGAGTGTGCATGAGCATGGACTTGGCTCATTTCAAAAGTCTTGCTCAAATTAATTGCAAAAATTTTGTCTGTTAACAAATTACTGCAAAACACGGATATCCACTAGGGTGGTCACAAGGTACATGGGGAAAAACTTTTTTCAACTAATCTTTTGCGGCACCTCTCTAAAATGTGACAATATACAGGAAAATATGATTTGCAAAGTTTCAAGTCATTTCGATGACATTAACACGTGCCGCAAAGAGGCTAAAGTTATGAAAAATAGCAATTTTTAGCAAAAAATTGTAGTTTTTCATCTGTAAAACCAAAACTATTCATTCTAGAAACTTCGTCTTGGTCTCATTTTGTAGGGAATTTTATTCTCTTTGAGTCTAAGTTCATTTAAATTTTTGTAAAAATTGATTGAACATTATTCTGGGTTTGTAAAGTCAGGTCGTAGCTAATATCCTCCAAATCGCGTAAAAAGAATGAATCATGAAAAAATAAATTGTATTACTTATTTTAGTTAATGGCTGTAACCCCCTTACAATGCGAAGTAATCAGAGCAAAAACAGCAATATTATCAGAAATGTATACAGTGAAACCCCGTTACAACGAATACCGATACAACGAAATATCCGATTTAACGAAAGAAATTTTCAGCCCTGATTTGATTTCCATTACGTTGCTTGAATTTCATTACTACTAAAACCTTGTTACAACTAAAATTTTTGGTAATTCAAAGTTCGTTGTAACAGAATTTCACTGTATTATAGTTATATCTCTAAAACTCAAATCTAAAACAAATAAATGCGTGTAAAACTTTTGAAATTAGCTGTAGAGGCCATAAATAAGGAACGCTGCTTTATTCCTCGGTAGTCAGAGCTAAGCAATAGATTAAAAATCCCAGTCTTGTAAGGGCTTTCTACCCCCCCCCCCCCCCCCCCAGAGAAAGGAAAAACTACGATTCCCAAGAAAGTGGTCTGTGTTCTTAGACGGGGACTTGTTTGGGCTTCTGCAGTGCAAAACTGCGTTTTGTGAGTGCAGTTGTTACAGAAATAGTTTTTGTATTTAGCAAGTCTCTACCACACGTTAGAAGTTGGTTTAAAAGAAGATTTGATTTGCAAAACTGGTACGTCCACTAGTCCTCCTCCAGATATTTTTCAAGAATTTCAGGATGAATGGTATAGATAAGAAGCAATCCAAAGCAAGTATAGAATATTAAAAACAAAATATGCAATTCTGGTGAAATTTCAAGTTTTCTTTTTGAGAAATAAAATCAGTAGCAGCCTAGGGATGACTACAAGGAATTCATTCAATTTTGCCTAACTTGTTTAGGGAGTCTTTCTCCAAACAACGTTGATTTTCGAGTACCTGGCGCTATTCATCGCACCAGATGGATGACTAAGGTCATATGAGGTAGTGAGAAGCAAAGGGATGTATGTGGACTTTCTAAAGTTCCTTATAAAACGCGTTTAGAGTTCAGATCCTGGGTAGGCTTTCATTGAACTTTCTTTCTAAATCATGCTATATAACAGCCCCTACCAGAGCTACTAGTACCATCTCTTGCCCCTAAGCAGAGAAGAGGTTCCCCTATTATTTGTAATGATTATCCCCAAAATTTTAATTCTGTCAATTACATCCCTCTGCTTCTCACTGCCTCATATACTCTTTAAAAGTATTTTTTTTTTCATGGTTCAGCTTTCCTTAATCGATTTAGAGATAAAAGGTATTGAAGATATTTGGTTGTTTATCATCGATGTTTACGGAAAAGTATGGTTTATTGTCTGCAATCCAGCTTTGGCCCCCAACAGCAATCTACAGTTAGTGAAATCCTTGGTTCAATAGTAGAGTATTTATAAAGATGAAGTAGGCTGCAAAATTAAAATCCGGAGTAGGAGATAATAAAGATGATTGTGATGATAGGGATACAAAAGCACAGCTCAATCTGAAAGAAGCTTACTTTATTGGACAAAGCAGATTTTTTCATTTCTCCTCAAACTGTTTAAGAGATTCAATTTTTTTAAAGGGATTAGAAATCGATTAAGTTTTTAAATACTGATCTTGATGAATAGTGTAGAAATCAATATTATATTAAAACTAAAAAGATAGTAAACAGTTAAAGGGTTGTCAATGTCACAGCTGAAAGAGATGTAAAACTAATTTCTAACTAACAACAGTTTCTATTACAAGTTATGTCTAAATGCAGGCACATTTTTCCACACTCATCAAAATCTATCATATCGTAGCCATTACCACTTTAACTTGTCAATGAAAAGTAGTGACATAATGATGTATGTCTCTTCAGTGTATGTCATTTAACAATATTAGTAATAAAGTGCATTTGATTTTTTTTTCTTTTCTGTAGTTTAAACTCTTTGCTTTCTCTTCTAAACAGCTTAGTTCCTTTATTTTAAATCAGCAATTTGTTCCATTTCATTTTTAAAATACCTTAAAATGAAGCCTTTTTAATGGATAAATTAAAATTAACAAAGAGTAAATAAATGTAATTGAATATTGTAATGCTTTTAGGTCTTTGCATGAAAATTCCTTGATATCTTCCATAACTTGACCTGAATAATGCCAAGTACCATTCTGTAACTTTTATTTAAAAACAATGGATAACCATCTCATCACGAGAATAAAATTTCCTATAAAATGAGACCAGAACGAAGTATCTAGGATGAAAAGTTTTGGTTTTAAAGAGGAAAAACTACGATTTTTTGCAAAAAATCGCTGTTTTTCATAACTTTAGCCTCTTTGTGGCACGTGTTAATATTATCGGATTAAGCTAAAACTTTGCAAATCATGTTTTCTATTCCATTTGCACATTTTAGGGGGGTGCCGTGGAAGAAATTCGAAAGTCGATTTTTTGTGACCACCCTAATATCTACATACATATTTTATATATTTCAATTCATAATGTGTTATGTTTGTGAAAAATGCATTAATTTAAAAATAAGCAAACCAATAAATAAGTGCTATTTTCGCTTTCAATGATAAAGTTAGATGTATCATATTCGTATGCGTACAGTTACATATAGTATGTCACGCAAAATATTTTCATGTTCACCCCAATTAACCCAATTTCAATTAACCCCAATTTCGCCGACATTTAAAATGTCTTCCCCCTTAAATATATCAAAACTGAAAAACAGGAAGGAAAGAAATTTCGTATCGGCGAAACTGGGGGGGGGGGGGACAGCATTCTAATCTCATTCATTAATTTGTTTATCTGCTTAAATATAAACAAACAACATCGAATCTTAAAACAGAGCGCGCATGCGCAGTCGCCGTGGCAAATTTGTGATATCCGCGATTTAACGTCTAGTTGCAACTGTTTTTATTAGTCTTGATTGAATTTCATTTCCAAAGACAATTTTGAATAATTGTTAGATCTTAAATCTGTTCTTGCCTTGCAATTGCAGTCAGAGATTAACAAACCCTTTAAGCTAAGAGTAAGTAGGTACACATGAATTTAGGGGAAATTCATGTGTACCTACTTATTGACTGATTCAAATCAGTCAATAAGTAGGTAATTTGATTTGATTTTCAAACTTTAATTACTCCGGCTCATGATGTTCCTGGGGTTTGAATTTTTGTATATGTCCTCAATGGCCCCCCAAAAATATGTATACAAAAAAACATTACCATAGCCCCCCCCCCTCCCGGGGGGCTGCTACAGAACCCCGGGAAGGTACGATTTGGGGAGTAAAAGCAAGGGGGGATGGGGAGGGGATCAAATGGCACAAAAGGCACATCAGTAGAGCACAATGAATGTGTGTGCTAAATTTCAGCTCGATTCCTCTTCTCGTCTGGGCTGTAGCCCTGTCAAAGAAAGAGTAAACTTTTTTGAACAGCGATTTTCTAACTTAAATTCCTCCTCCTCCTGATGGTCCTGAGGATTGTGTTTTATTTTATGTCTTCAGGGGCCCCTAGAGATTGAGTATACCAAAAATCAACTTCGGGGGTCTTAAAGGGGCTGAGATACAGAGGGGTGAAAAACCCAGAAAACCCCAACTTGTTCTGTCGTGTAAACTGTTCTTGGTCGTTTTTATTTTCTTTCGTCTTTCTTGACGGTGGATTTGCTTTGTTGGCTGCTGACGTTCGGTTTTCTTGGCGGCCGGGACGCTCCCGCGTGATAAGCACAAATAAGTAGATTTTTTGTAAGACTTGCACATACATAAAATAAAATTAAAGAACCTGTACCAATTTAATCCTGTATCGACTGTACCCGGTCTCCGTTACTTTAAAAGAATGTTCAGTATTTCCGAAACTAAGCCTTACCAGAAATCATCAGGAGTTCCCAACCACATAAGAGGACACAAAATGACAGCTAATATTAGAATCCAGAAACAGAAATCAACACCGAGTTTTGATGCTAAGCTGCTAATTAGTTGTGATGATAGTAGAAGAAATACTGTTGCCACGCCCATCAAGGTCACTTGAAGGCAAACAGAGACGATGTATCTGAAAATGGTATAAAAGAGAAAATACATTCTATCATGCATTTTAAAACATCATGAATTAATGGTCCGTACAAAACGTTTAAAGCGAGTATAAAGACTCGATTACAAATGAGTTCAATTTTTCCATAGCAAACAAAATCTTTCTAGATCTTCAACGCTAATTTATGAATTCCAAAATTAAAATTTTCTTACAAATATTAACTGCATATCGCTGTTCCGGTGGAATACTGACGCAACTGCAAAAAGTAATTTTACAGTAGAACCAAATATACATGGCACAACTTCACACAACCTCATACAATGAAACATAGTTGAGATACTGCCTTGGTGGCTAAAAGTTGAAAAACAAGTCTGTCAATATTCCTTCGTATGGGTTGATCCGGTTGGCCACGTTAGGACCCAGTGACGACAATATTTCATTTTCAATTAATTTTGCAGCTACGTCAATGTTCCACTGGAACAGCGATATTATCTTTCAAAAGTTTAGGAGACATTTTGAATGTCATAACGCTTCACAAAATGACCTTTTAGCTTCGTTTTATGTACTTGAATAGATTGGTACTTGAATAACTTACACTCTTTAGAAAAAGTATTGGGACACTTTCAAATATTCACATTTTTAGGGATTTCTCGAGAAATTAAAGACCAATTGCTCTGTATTCTTTTTCACATAAAAAGCATACTCTAACTGTCATTTTCCAATAACAATTAAGTCTGCTATTCATTTAGGGGACCAGTAACAAATTGAGGAAACAAAAAAATGTTTTTGATCATTTTTCATTGTAAATAGCTGAGAATAAGCTATAAATTTCAGAAATAAGTTAAAAACATATCTAGAATTTATTTTTATATTTTCGTGAAAGTATATCTGATACCCACGGAGATATAAGCATTTCTTTTAAAAATGCAAAACTGTTTTGAAGTTTTTTGGCTCATATCACACAGAGTTTTCCGTCAAACGTTTCTCAACTTTCAGAATATTTGACAGCATATTAGAGAAACATAATAATAAAATTTGAAGTTAAAATATTGAAAATTAAATGAAATATGAATGTTTAAAGTAATTTTTCAATGCGCATGCGCGAAAGATAGCAATTTATCACGTTTATAATCCAAAGCTCAGATATATCCTACAACTCATAAATAAAATTCCATTTCAATAGCTTTAAAATTTAAAAAGTTATCTGCGATCTAATGAACCGAATTTCTATAATTCTTGGATAGGCGACGAATGGTAAGGGGTCGTTCGCAAACTATCAACACTTTCCTGCTATCATTGCAAAGTGATTCATGATAAGAACGGATTATTTGCGAACGATCCCTCACGATTCGTCGTTTAAACAAGAATTATAATAGTTCGGATCATTAGATCGCTGATAACTTTTTAGATTTTAAAAATATCAAGGTGGAATTGTTTGCGCATTGCGGCGCCCCCCTCAGTTTGTGTGTTATAGATGCACAGTCATAAACAGGGAATCATTGCAATAATTCTCTATGTTTTTCTAGTACACGAAAACATTCCTCTCTCCCACTCTCCAAAACATTCATTTCCTTTCTATCAATTAAGCAGAAACAAATTCTGAGAATGTAACTGTTTAGAGTCAAACAAAACACCCCTTCTCAATTATGCCCCTGCGTGCAGTGACAAACCAGTAAAAAGTTTTGGGGAGGAACATTGGGAAAAAAATTGATCTGATAGAAAGGGAAAAGGGGGGGGGATACGGTCAAAATTTTGAAACTTTTAGTTTTAAAATTGCAATTTTAGACTTTCTTTGCAGATGTTACGGGGGGGGGGGAGAGGTATAGGGATCTCAGCGGAAATTTCTAGAAATTGAAACCTTAAAAATGCTATTATAGGCCGTGTTTACTGACGTTAAGTTAAGAGATGGAGTTCAGGAACTGTTCCCGATTGAGTTTTTAAAAAAATAGATTGAAATCAATTTTTGCTGCCCCCTGCAAGTTTTTGAAATTGAACTTTCAAATATACAATTTTGGACAAGCTCTTACTATTTTATAGGAAGAGGGATCTGAAACCCTTTCCTGGAAAATTTTATAAAATTGCAGTCCAAAAAACTTAAGCAATGTTTTACATTGGCTATACACCCTTATATTTTTTGTAAGCGTCGTTTGAAAAACCAATTGCTTGTGATATTGCAATTGTAAAGAAAGGCGGTATGGGAGAAGGGGATCCTTGCCCGAATATTTTCTGAAACTCAAGTCTTAAAAATGCAATTGTAAGGTCATATATATATATATATATATTTTTTTTCGGTTCAGTAGTTTTTTGAAATTAAAGCTACAAAAACGCAATTCCAAGCGATTTCCGATATTGTTGAGTATTTGGGAAGCTTTCCCCTGAAACTTACAAAATTTTGATGCAAAAAAATGACATCTTTGTTTTTAACATATGAAAGCTGGTTAAATTGGTACAAGTAAAACCAAAAAGTTCTTGAAAAGAATCATTGAATGAGTTCAAATCTAAATTTAATTTTAATGTAATTTACTTCGATAAATACAATTTCTGTTTGTAATCAACATATTATTGATTCGCGTTCTTAGTAATCTGAGTAACTAATTCAGTTTTAATTGTTTGTTTTTTATCTTGTGGGGTAACAAATTACAAGATAAATATTTAGATTTTAAACATTTCCATTTTTCGAAAAGTTTTTGGAGCATTAATGTATGAATAATAAATTTTAGAAACAGATTCATTGCTTGCGTTTTAATTTGTACTATCCATACTCCTCTGATTGTTTTGTTCATTATTATTTAAAAAAAGCAAGAATGACGCGTATGATGCGCTAATGTTATAATTAACTTGATTTTTCTGCGTGTATCGGGGGAGGGGGGGAGCGCCAGGAAACTTTCGCCCCGGGCGCCGCGCCGTCAGCTCTTCGGATGGCCCTGGTATTAAGAAATGATAGCAGTTAGAAAATGGCTTGTATTTTTTTCCCCTTGATCTTTAGAGCTATTTAATTTTTGACTGTAATCAACTAAATGTTTATTAAGAACATAATTAAAATATTACTACAGAGATGGCTTTACACTGAGAAAATATTTTTTAATTTCACTTAGCCCCGTTATTGCACTTTTTTCCGCATTCTAGTACTTAGAAACGAAAATAATGAAGAGAGAGAAGTAAATATACATTCTTCCACATAGTCATATTATTCACACAAAACACGCAGTAATACGGTAATATGTACTATTTCATCCATGAATTTTTTAAATTTTTTTTAAATAATTGTCAATTATTGCATGTCATTTGTACATCAATTTTACATCAGCTCAGCCAAAGAAATGCCAGAATTCTGCTTTACGTTGAAATGTGTAACATAAAAACAATAAGTAATGATTCGTCGAAACAATGAGCAATCATCTGAAAGATATTTTAATACGAAAATGGATGCCAAATTTATTTTTGTTTATTTCACTACACATTTTAAGGTTTCTGTAAAATTAATATTCTATTCATTTCCTGAATAGAATATCGATTGCGAAAAGACACTTACCTCATTTTAGGGCCTACTGCTCTGTACGCAATTGCAGGGTACGGATACCTGAACTTGATGTCTTGATACTCTTCGTACCTTTCTTCTAAAATGGACCAACATCTTCCCAGGCAAATTACTGAGTACAAAGTATTTATGCAAATCACAAATAGCAAAACTAATCCACCCCAACCTAAAAAGGCATAGAAATTTTGTTTTTATATACATGCGTCCATCATTACACATTTTATATTTCTGTGTATACACTACACTATTAGTCCAGTCAATGAGTGCTCAAAACAGGGGTGTACCGTGCATGGAATATGCGATAATTTTTGACTTTAGAATATTGTTAGGGGAAGTTAGTAAATAAATGTATTGAACGTCCCCCACCCCTGAGGAGTGAGATAAATGTGGGAGGGAGGGGGGAAGTAAATTTTGGTGGGTTTAAATATATGTCAGAAACGGTGGAAAAAAGGAGTTCAAAATAAAAATTCAAGCTACATAAAGTTCCTATAAAACTGTCAAATTTCCATTTTTAGGGTATATGTTATGAAATCTCGATGATTTTTGGAGAAATTCTCTCCTTTTTTCTAGTGCCTCCCAAGAACAGTATTCATGAAAACTGTCAATGACAAAAGTTGTAGAGCTTTAAATTTCCTTCAATTTAACATCCTACTTTCTTACATTTTATTCAACCAATCAAGTGTTATAGAATAGAATTTCAAACCCGCACCTTCACGGCAAAAAATGAAACACTTGCCATTCACGAACATCAAACTGACTCGAAATGATCTCCTGCGCACTTCCGCTTTCCTCAATGAATTCGACAATCCTGATTGCCAATGAAGAAGTATTTGTAGATTACTACAACAAAAATGATGTCGTACTTCCCGGGGGAGGTTGGTTCGGAGAAATTGTGACTTTGTGACAAGGAGGAAGAGTAAAACGATGTGTGACATCAAGCATTTTTTAATAAGAATGTGCTTATGAAAAGTCGCTTATGAAAAGTACTTTGCGACAAAGGGGGAGGGGGTCAAAAATGTTGAAAAAATGTATGACATAATTTATGGACAGCTCCTTACCGAGAAATCGGACGAAGATTTGCAGAATTCGTATATGCAGTATGAATTAGCAACATACCCATGGCATTATTTAATGAAAGAAGACTGAGGAAGTGCAGGAATTCGGCACTTCCTCAGTAGGAAATTTGTTAGAAGTAATTAATAGGTAAACATTCTGAAAGTCCCCGAACCTGTGGGGAGGGGGTGTTAAAGGTGGGAAGGGGGGAACCAATTTTTGTGGTTTTCGAGTGAATCTCGGAAACGGCAGAAAAAATGTGTTCCAAATGAAGTGTAAGTTAACTAAATTTATAGTGATATTGCATTCATACATATATGTCACATTTCCAAGGGTTTTTTAGGTATACGTTTTTTGAAAACCAATAATTTTTGGGGAGGGGGAATTACATTGTTCTTTTTGTCTCAGAGTGTCTGTGCCAAACAGGCACTCAAGGGATTTGGAATGTGCTGCAATCATGTGACATGGACCCTCACGGATTTCTGTGTTTCGAAAACGCACTTGAACTAAGAATTCAAACCTGACACCAATGAAATAAGAAGTCAATGCCCAATCACCGCGACACGCAGCTGATAACAAGCCATCAAAAATTATGAATTTCTAACAAGTATACCCAATTTAGTTATTCTTATTGAAATAAATATGTGACGCTATAGCATGATAATGATTAATACTAGACATAAGGTCTAGGAAATTGAATTTGAAAAGAATTGACACGCAGCACATTTTTTGTAATTATAGTTTTTATTACAGTATCTCTAATCATATTTTGAAAGTGTTTTACATAGAATATGGACTGACAGTAATAAGGAAATGAAAATATCATCCTTTAAGGTGATGTCTCGGTTTTATTCTCAGGCGGAAAGGTCGAAGTTCATTCATGTCCACCAGCAGTGGAAAAGTTGTTCTAAGAAATTGGTAATGTATTTCTGCGTTACCGTAGCGCGCAACATAGGCATATATGCCGTCATGTTGCGACGGTAACGATTGATGT
Organism: Uloborus diversus; assembly: GCF_026930045.1. Taxonomy (NCBI): domain Eukaryota; kingdom Metazoa; phylum Arthropoda; class Arachnida; order Araneae; family Uloboridae; genus Uloborus; species Uloborus diversus. The sequence goes on along the minus strand of NC_072731.1, from coordinate 166,946,766 downwards.
CATCGTCGTCCTCTTCGTCCTGGATAAATATTTTGATTCCGTTGTTGCAACTACCCTTGAAATGCAAGCATGCGACAATGGACTTTATTCATGGTTTGGCAACGGTCCCATCAGCGGTCCGTCTGCGGGTATTTTGACCAACTACGTACTGTCAGCAGTGCTAAAAAACTCGTTTTATTTAATGATTACTGGACTCATGCTTAAGGCTTGTACAGACTTATGACTGCATGAAAAACGTCGAGAAAAGGGAAAGTAAAAAGTGAATTTAAGTTTTCACCATGTTTCTGATGAGGAACCAAAGAGGCTTAAACCCATGAAAATACGATAATAAAGAGAGTATTTCGTATCAAATGAATCGTTCATCATTCTTTTACAATGTTTCTAAGTTAGAAACTTAAAAAACCTCCCATTTTGGAATAGAAAGAAGAGTTTATAGGCCGCACAAAAGCAAGTGTTATTGTACGCTGTAGTACCGGATTTTCGTCTGCTACAGTTCCCACAATGCACCGCCGTGACGATTTTGACCCTCAGTGAAGTCAGGTAAATACTGTCCTTTCCAAGAGTTTCGGCACGAGTTGGTCATTCCTCGTTTCCCAAACCCCAATCCGGTACTTCATTATTAAGTTCTTAGCTACAGTTGTACCTGGGTGTTTGCTGCTACTTTGATAAATGATTTGTAGCAAGGGTGCCCATATGGGGGGGGGGTGCAAGTAGGGGCTCAAGCCCCCACCCTTTGAAATTAGAACTTTCTTGCTTTTAGTACTTTTTTCTTTGCAAAAATGTAAAAACATTTCTTCTCCAGCAATTAATGAATAAGTTATTAAAATGTCAAATTTTAATAACTCTAATCTGTACTGAAATCGGTTTCTATGGGAAAAATATCCTGCTAAACCATGGGGAAAATATTGAGCCGCCCCTTAAAATTTTGCATATGGGCGCCCTTGATTTGTAGCAGAGCTCGTTGGAGGGACTTTTCTGTGGCTGGAGCACTATACCATGAGAGATACATATGACCCCAGGAGCCTCAATGGGTTCAGGGGAAGAACTGTTGATATATACCTCAGATACATGTTGTATGATTTTAGATTTCTGGTACATTTTGACAAACTCCTTTCTGCTGAGGTACGCTGTGGATCTTAAGTTCCTCTTCCAGATTTTACCAACAGAATGTTGTGATCAGTTGGGGATTTGGCTATCAACAGAACAACTAGGAGACCTTCCTCTCAAATAATGCAGTGTTCATGAGCCCCTTAGTACCTATAGCACTGCAAGTACAAGTTAGTTTAAAACCCGAGAAAGGGAGTGCTTTTTGTTCCAAACTGAACTCGTAACGCGTTTCTTTCTAATTGATGAATTAAATCTTATCAAATAATATTCAAATCTTCGGGGGTTCGTAACGGCAAACGAGCTGGGGGCGGAACTCGCAAGTAGTATAAAAAAGAACTAGCCATTTAAACCCTTAAAAATGTTTTTGAAATATTATTGTTATGATTACGTTCATTACTTATTTATTTTTTTTACTATCCCCGGAGTAAGTAAAAATTCATGGGCATGCAACAGCAAAACAGCATGCAACTACATTATCTAAAACTACACAGAAATATTAAAAGTCAGATTTTAAAAGACAATAAAATTAAACAATACACACATTATATATTGTTTAATTATACATAATATAACTAAACAAACTATAACATTTGAAACACTTAAAAAGTCAAGAGTCTAAAAAGTTAGTTGAAAAAGAGTTCCCTTCCTGTTAGCCCAGTATAATCAAGAATGTGTTCGAACAATGCTTGCTGCTTATTACATATCGTGCAAGTATATAAAACTTTTTCACCGGCCATGAACAGAAGTGGGTTTAGACTACGTTCAGGAAACACAAGGTCACATGGTTGATCTAGGGTGTCCTGTACGTGCGAGTAATATTACCAATATTACTCATAACAAACAAAAGTGTTTCTATTGAAATATGCTTTGTGTGATTTCTGAAATAATACATAGTTTGAAAATGCAATTTATGTTATGGAGAAATGTGGTGTATGTCATGGAGAAATGAATTAGAAAATATTTAATGTGATAGTTAAATTAATTTTATCTCTTTCTGAAATCTGCTCCTGGGTAAATTGAAAAAGTTAAGACAATGTACCTTTTTTTCAAACGAACAAATTATAATTTTGTTTTGAAAGTTACAGTAAATAAAGAAAGAACAATTTAATCTTTTTAAAAATTTGCATTAAGACATTATTTTATTTTTTTGGCAGTAAATTTGCACCTTCAAAGAAAAAGTGGAAAATTTTCACTTTTAACTCATGGGGCAAAATTAAAAATAAAATATTTCTTTAATCGCATATGAGGCAGTGAGAAGCAAAGGGATAAAAGAGGACTTTTTAAAAGTTTCGAGTAAAACGCGATTAAAATGCAGATCCTAGGGAGGCTTTCATTGCAATTTTTTTCTAAATCATGCTGTATAAAAGCACCCACCAGAGTTACTGGTACCAACTTTTGCCCTAAAACATAGGAGAGGTTTTCCTACCATTTGCACTGATTATCTCCATTATTTTTAAATTTTAGCAATTGTATCGCTTTGCTTCTCACTTTCTAATATTTTCTGTTTGATTTTTAAAAATATTTTTAACAGATGAATGAGTTAATAAAAGAAAAAATGAATAATTAATTTGACTTCTGAAATTTTGAATTCAAATTATGTGTTTCGCAATCACGGGTTGCCACAGGACCCTACTCATTGGAGTTATTGTTTCTAGAAACTGCTCTTGTCCCCCCCCCCCAAACCTGCCCCTTATCCTGGATGGTTACGTGTGTATAGTTATGTGTGTGTGTGTGTGGTGTGTGGAGGCGCGCGTGCATGCGTAGGCTTGTGTGTGCATAGACTTTTGTATGCACGTAGGCGTGTGTGTGTGTGTGTAGGACATGGACGCCACCGACCAGGAGAAGCGGATATCAGAAAACATTGCTCAGGACTGGAGGAGCCGCGCTTGCAGAGGACGGCGGGCGGGGGTGCTGCAGAGGGAGGCGGGGGGGGGAAATAAAATCAGCGTAACGCCAAGGACAGTCAAATGAGATAGCAACAAGCAATCGTGATTGCTCAATAAATGAAGAGATGAGGGGTTCCCAAAGTGGGTGCCGCGACGACCTGGGGTGCCTCAGGTAGAGGTGAAGAATACCATATAGGCATGGTTCCTTTATCTATGCATATAATATGGAGATAGATTAGGGTGCCGTGAGAAAACTAATTCCTCAAAGGGTGCCACGAATCTGAAAAGTAAGTTTGGAGAAGGAAATGAACAATAACCGAATAAATAAACAAATTCATTAATTAACATAAGAGAAAAAACAAATGAATGAATAATATAGTGAATGAATTAGAAAATAAGTGAATGAATGAATAAATAAGCGAATTATGAAATAAACGAATGTAAATGATATTGTTAACAAATGAGTACGTAAGTGATTTAATCAACTATTAAATAAGTAAACGAAATGAGTTAGTATTTCTCTTTGCCTCGCATACACTTGACTAAGTGCGGTACCAAATATTAGTAGCGCTCAATTAATACTTAAAATGTTTGGAACAAGAACTTTTATCATTTCACAATAACAAAAACAACTTTTGTCTCGCAACAAAACATTACAATATGAATATCAATTTTTGAAAATTGCTTCTATTATCATATGCTTTGTTCTTCGTGGTAACTTTTTCCGCACTGAAATAGACTATATTTGTTACTAGTTGAATTATACCAGATCCGTAGCCCTAAGAAAATAGTAAACGTTTTACCATTTCACTTTGCCCTGCTATTTCACTTTGTCCTACATTCCCCTGCTAGAAAGTTCAGAATTCTCCAACTTTTTGTTTTCAGCGAGAAGAAATCAATCTCCTTTTTATAAGATATTCGGCCTAAAAAATGAAAAAGTATACCAGCTAGCAAGTACAGCGTTAAAAATTCATCACTTATCCTCATCTAGTAGTATATGTAAAAAGGAAAGTTTACACCAGTTTACATCTATTTCTACTTATTAATCACAACTAAACTCCCAATTTCGTAAATACTATTTTAAAACATACACATAATTGAGATTTCTAAACCGCTGTAAAGGTAAATACAATATAGGGGAATATGGGGCAAAGTGAAATAGTTAAGATGAATAAGCTTTTCCAAAATAAACAACTTTTAAATTTGTTTTGAAAATCACAGTACATAAAGAAAGAACATTGTACAATAAAACCTGCATTGAAACAGTATTTTTTCCTTTTGGCCGTCAATTTTCGCTTTCAAAAAAAGAAAGTGGAAAATTTTAACTTTTTTTGCCGGGGGGCAGGCAGAGGGAAAAATGAAATATTTTTGTAATGAAATATTCTCTATTCGATTATAAAAATATTTTTGATCAAATGAATCAGTATATAAAAGTTTGAATGAATAAATGAAAAGATACTGAGAAAACTAAACGAATAATTAAATTAATTAATTATATAATGTATAAGGACAAATAAACGAGTGATTAAAAGAATAAATGAATAAGAAAATAAATGAATGAATAAGTGAATTACTAATATAAGGTATGTAAATAAAGTAATTATTAAAGAATACGCAAGAGATTTAATAAATGATTGAATAATAAAACAAAATTAACTATTTCACTTTGCCCCATCCACTTTGCCTCGCATGCACTTGACTAATTGTACAAAACATTGAAAATACAAATAAGCTAAATATTAATAAATAAATACTGCACCAAATATTAGGTCTCAATTAATATTTCAAATCTTAATTACAAGAACTTTATCATTTAATAGTACCTAACATAATTTTCGACTTACAACAAAACATTACATGTGAGTATAAATATTTGAAAAATGCTTGTATTTTCATATTCTATGATTTTCAGAGGTATTTTTTTCTTGACTGGAATAGACTACATGTGTTATTACATTAATAAAATATTGCTAGAGAGTTGGCTCTGTAAGTGGAGTAAATATCTCCCCATTTAACTATGCCCCGCTGCTTCACTTTGCCCAACATTTCCCTACATATTGCGCTACTGTAATTACGTACAGTAAGCTTGTTTACGCAACGAATAAAATTGATGTTAAAATGTGTTCAAAAAATTTAATGGCAATAAGTCTAGCGAGATAATGTGAAAGATTATACAGAACTATAATTCATTAAAACAACAAGTAATTAACTATCTTTATATATTAATATGCAAGCCGTGTTCTTTTGGTACCGATTTCTCCTCTGTTTGTGAATTGCCAAATAATAATCAAAAGGGGAAATTTTCACCTCAAAACGAAAACAAAATTTTATTTAGTCCCAGCGGGGAAAAAGAAAAAAAAAAGTGGCAACCTTCTGAACGCTAATTTAAAATGAGATCGCACAAACGATAATTTTCCGATTTAAAATTTCTGATCCATTAGGCTTAGCAGTGCTTCTTATTTTTTCCCGGTGATTTTACTGCCTTTTTTTTTTTTTTTTTTTTTTTTTTTTTTTTGAAATTTGAAGGAAATGATTGAATTCTAAAGATGTTTTCCACGCGCTTTCGAATGGCACCAAAATCAAACTGATCGGAGAATTATTTCGGGTAGAAAGAGCCATTTAATGCTTTTTTCGGGCCCTAAAATTAAAATTCGAACGGTTCGATTCTATTTTGGCTACTAAAATCCCCTTATGTTCCTTCTCGGGTGCACAAGCACCTCCCTGCCAAATTTTGTCGAGATCCGACGTAAACTGTGGATTTGTATAGGGAACATACGCACAGACATATTCTTTGTTTTACTTATATCTTATCTTATATCTTTAAACGAGCAATTCTTGTGACTATATACAGTGGCTCTCAAAAGTGTTCGTACACTTTAAAATTTTTTAGTAAAACCAAAATAACGCGAAACTGAATTCGAATATGAAGTCCAATATTTTTTCACATCACTCCTATGTCCTTCTAAGTAAAATCCTGTAGTTTTTTCAAAATATTGACGGATCTTCTTTTTAAAATGGGTCAAAAAACGAAGAGACAGAAAAATAATACGGCACAAAAGTCATCGTACAATCAAATATTTTCGAATAAATTCATGATTAAAATTATTATACATCATTTTTTAATTATTTTTAATTGTGTTGACCCTTAAGAGTCATTTTTCTTTAATTTTTTGTTTATTTATTCCTTAATATTGTGCTTATTACTTTAAAATGGCTGGTACTCGTAAAAAAAAAACCAAAAACACCATTCGAAATTTGAATTTTTTCCTCACAGTGGAGATAAATTGGTTTGAAATGTCTCTAAATTAGTTAATTTATTCCATTCTATAGTAAAGTGCTTGATAAAATGCTTTAAAGAAAAGAATCGGACCAAAAACAGGGCAAGGAAAGGTCAACCGGCAAAGTTGACAAAGCACGATCGGAGATTTACAGTTTAAAACAATATGAAAAATACACATTTGAGTGCTGTAACAGTTTCTGCAGAATTTAATGAAAAAACTTTCATTTAATTTTCACCTAAAATTGTTCGCCAAGTTCTCTGGTTAACTAGACTCTTCCCGAAGAAATTTCTTGTTCGTGCGAAAAATGGAAAGCTTACGCTTTTTGACGCAAATAAATAAATAAATAAATAAATAAGCTCCAAAGCGTTTTGGAATAACGTCTTACTTACAGATGAAATTAGATTTAACATTTTCGGTTAAGTTGTACTCAGGGGCGGCATTTCAGCATTTCGTTTGGGGGGTCGAATTTCTTGTACATGAATTTCTTCAGTACGGTAAAAATACATGATGGTTAGCAGGAAGTGATAATAAAATGGTTTTAATGTCAAAAATAATAAGGTTTATTAAGAACAATTAAAATTTTTGCGACCGAAGCTTTAAATTTATTTTGTAATAAGATATCTCAGAAAATATCTCGGTACTACTTTTACTTTTTAGTAAAGTTTTAATCTGCTATTTTTGGAGTCAGGAAGAAGAAAAAATTTTGTAACTATATATTTAATTAATATCCAATGCTTTGCTTTATTGCCAGTATAGCTGAAAATGAAGGTCTTGCTTGCCTCATCGCTCTTCAAAGGTAATTAATTCTCTAACCTCCTGAGACACAAAAGTCAAAAGTGGTTTACGTTCAGTTCTCCTACTGGTTGTGTGCTGAGTTTTTTGCATCGATGAAAAGGCTCCATTGAAGCCTTGGAATAGCTATATGCTGTATTTTCGTGTTAATTTATGCTTTATTTATGTTGTTTTTCAATTTAATCACAAATGTCATCTTTTAAATGACTGACCTGATTGAAACAGTCAAAAAACAATGGAAGCAAGAAAGTTATATTAAAAAACACATTTCCTTCTAATTCCTCTCTTTAAAATAACCAAGAAAAGTTTTTTATTTGGACTAGTATTTATTTTGCGTCATTAAAAAGTATAATCGCAATTCACAAAACAATTCCTCTTCCCTCATGCTATAAATTTTACTTATAAGTAAATATTGAACTTAAGATCGATGATAAATATATCCCTTCAAACTCTGTCTCAATTTCTAGAGAAACTTGAACTATTTATTTTATTCAGTCATTGATTTAATATTTTGACGACAACTTCATGTGGGTTTTGTTACCTCTTCTACATTGGCATACTCTAAAAACTATTATGGAAAGTTCTGACACTAAGTTCCACACTTTGATCAAGTTGCATTAGTGCAAAAATTACTAGGAGTTTCAAGTGTCAATTCAAGAAATAATATTAGCGGATTTAAATTTTTATGATAGAGTGTAGCACTGTTCAAAAAACGCTCCACAGTGTAAATAAAGTAAACAAAAATTCAGATAAAGTCATACATATTAGAATGACATCAGATTTACTATCATTGAAAACATTGCTTTCCAGCAATTCTTCCAGGGTTTTTTACAGATTTAACTCTTGAATACCATCGTGTGTCACTCAGAGATTGTCAAGTAAAGAGCCTCAAGATATATTTGTTGATATGAAGCTATGTTTTGGTGCGGGATATTTTTCAAAAATAGCATATATTTACAAAAAGTTTCTATGAAAGCATGTAATACTTCGAGTTGCTAAACTGTGTTTCTAGTACAAGGAATTAATGAACATTTACCAGCCGAACATTAAGTTATAATATGAGCATAAATTTTTTTGTAAAATGACATGGAGTTCACGCGTAAAAATTGCGAAGTCTCAACACTGTACACATCTCATACAAGATTCACCTTCATAACAGAGTACACAAGCTTTAAATATGTAGCCCATCTGAAGAGTTCTTTGGTTACGGCAAACAATTATTCTCCATCAGTTTTTTTTCCCCTGAAAATGCAGGCAAATGATTTTCTAAGTTATCTAAATTGAATTTACCCATTTTTTATTATTCTTAGCGAAAAATTTGGGGGAGCAACCGCCCCCTCTTGACCCCCCTATTTGCCGCCCCTGGTTGTACTATAATTGTCAATAGAAGAAAAAATGAGGAACTTGATCTTAAGATCTTAGTTGGATCAGTTTATTAGGACTGTGAAATAGTTCTTGTGCGAGGGTGCATATCAGCATCAGGACTTGGCAATTTGGAATTTTTTGATGAAATAATAAATCATGCTGTTCATTTAAACATTTTTAAAACCAAATTTGAACTCTTAGCTAAAAATTTGGTAAGTGGAAACAACTTTGTTTTTTATCAAGATAACGATAAGAAGCACCGGTTTTCAACGTTTGTGTCTAGTGCCTAAAAAATTTTCCTAAAGTTTAGAAAATATCCCCTCAATCTCCAAATTTGAACTTAATGTAACATATCTGGAGGCTAGATTACGAAAATACGGCTTTGAAGCGAAAATAGAGCTAGAAACAGTAACACTCGAAGTGTGGTTGAACACTTACTCAGAAATTACGCAAAAAAAAAGGGGGGGAGAAAAAAGAATGAAATCTATTCCCAGACGTTTAAAAGGTAATATTGATACTGCATTAAAAGTCGTAGGTATACGAACACTTTTTGGAGCCACTGTATATATACAATATATATATATATATATATAGATTAGGGTGGTCCTTATTTTTGAAGTTTCAGATATTTTACGCGACACCCCCTCAATTTGTTCCATTGTACAAATAAATGATAACTGTAAAATTTAAAGTCAATCCCTGAATATTAACACGTGCCCCTAGGGCCCCCTTCTTTGAGTTTCGAAGAAAAAATTGCGGATTTTCTCATTTTTATGTAAAAATATTCCAACGTTTTATATTTAAAGTAATTTTGAACCTCAATAGGTGCTACTACTTCCAAACCGACCATTCTCTCACTTTCATTCTGTAAAATTTAACATGTTACAGAGAATAAAATGTACACCAATAGCCTTGGGTCAAGCGTACCGCTCTTCTGCGCTTGTTCCAACCAAGCGGCAGGGGAACGTTTCTTCCCATCAAGATGGACACAAGGGATTCTATAGTCTATTAATGAATGGCCTAGGCCATTAGTGAACGATCTTTGACAACAACAAATTGCCTCCTCCAGGCTTTGGGGGTGTTAATTTACAAAATTCCCTGTGTGTGTAATAGGTGTGGCAAATAGAGTCACAAGGTTTCAATGCTATAAATATAAGTAATTGCAATTATATTTTAATTCGCTGTTCTTTAGTTATAAACATACCTAAATGCTTATGCAATTATTAATTTTTAAAATATAAATTTCGAAAAATCCTCGATTACTCCTAACATAAAAATATATTGTATTTTCCATAGCTAAAATATAAATTTTAAAAAAATTATCCCGATCGGAACAATGTAGAAATCTATACTTTAAATTAATTTTCTTCTATTTCAGTACATAGTGCTTTATTATCATCAAATTCTTGTGATTCACAAGATTTGGAAACCGTAATGGGTATATATCCTAACCTGTTGAACTTTTGCTTTCTACAACTGGTCTACCACAATGCAAAAAAAGCTTGACAACTATTGATATCTGCTCGCCTTTCATCACTGTTAGACAAATGCCATATTAGGGATAAAGATGTTGTTCATTTATTTACAGCCTATGTAGATGCTGTAAATTTAAATCCAAATGACCTTGTGATTAATCGTACATTCCTTACGAGAGCAAAAGAAAATCTTCGAGAGGTAAAATTAAATTTCATGAATTTAAATTTAGATTTTGTAGTTATTCACTGGGATACAAAGCTACATCCAGATGTAACTGGAAAAAGAACGCCGACAGGATTACCGTGATAGCTTCAGGTCCTAATATTGAACAGCTACTCGGAATTCCTTAGCTATTTCTTCAGTTGTATATGATATCTTAGATGATAGCTCTTTATTGCTAACTATTCTAGCTGTAATGTTTGATACAACGACTTGCAATACCAACCGTATAAATTGTGCATGCAATTTTTCAGAGCAAAAACTGAACGATGATATATTACATTTGGATTGCCATCATCATGCACTTGAAATCGTACTGCAGAGTGTGTCCTTAAAGAAGTTCTTGCCTTTCTTAGTTCTAGATCAGATATTCAATTATTTAAGCCCTTCAAAATTTTGTGAAAAGATCTCCATCATTCAGAACTTATAACATTTCAATCAAGTACAAATACCACTTAAATTCTAAAAGACGAAGTTGATGACATATTATTGTTCGTAAAAAGAGGAATTAAGAAAAATTATAGAGAATTCTCATAATTTGTGATAATTTTTCCCGGTGAATTTCCTCCTACAGGGATATGTTTTCGGCAACCTAAAGCTTAACCCTGAGCCACATGGGTGGCAAAAGGAATTTCTGTTTGAAAATTTTTATATTTTGGAAGCAATTTAAATTGACCTTACATGAAAAGAAAGCCCTTCAATGCTGTTTTGCAATTAAATGCTGTATGAAGATATGGTTTTTCGCTGCAACCCTATCGGGGCTCCTTTGAATAATATAATATGTCTGAAAAACTAGCAGCGTACAAAATGACGACAAACATGCAGCAGAAGCAGTGATTGGAAAATTCATAAATCACTTAAAGTATTTAGGGGATAAACTAGTAGCTTTGTCCGTATTGGATGAAGGAATTAACTTTGAAGATAGGAAAAGACTAGACCAAAAAATGCTTGTGATAAGGAAGACGTATCTGATGACTGTTTAACAAATTTCAGATAACAATAGATGATTTGGAATATTTTCTTAGTAAAGATCTTCCTCTTTATAGAATCAATTACGAGTCAATAAAACTGTTTGTATAAGTTACAAATACTAAAAGATTTTTTCCTATTTGATTCTGATTCACGGCAAAATGAAGGAAGCTATTTGAAGGGAAGAGAGATCGTTAAAATACTGAAAATTGTGAATAATACAACTGAAAGAGGAGAACAATTAATCGAAGAATTTCACCACTAATTTAGCAAATATGAGTCACAAAGCAATTTATTTTACAGACCGTCCAAGACTATCGAAAAAAAATACACACTATCGAGATACATTGAGAAAAGAGTACGATTAAGGAAAGTTTCTAAAGCATTATTTCATTCTTATTTCTTCAACGTAAAATCTTTAAATGATATTAAGTAATTAAAAAGATCAATTTTAGTGCTACCTCACTGAAAAAATATTTTTCAAACCTAGGAGAAACGATATACTGGGTCTGAAGTAAAAACTCGAGGATTTGTGAGAAAATTATCAAAAGTGTAAAAGTTCAACGGCCTAGGGGCACGTGTTATTATTGACCGATCGAGTTCAAATTTTGCACACGTTACTTTTTATTATAGTGTCACAAAACTAGGGGGCGTCGTTGAGTTCCGAATTTTTTTTTTCCCATATAAATAAGAACCACCCTAATATATATATATATATATATATATATATATATATATATATATATAATCTCGGAAATGGCTCTAACAATTTGAATGAAATTTTAGATTTAATTGTAGTTTTGCTTTCTAAATTCATCTACATCAGTGTTTTTCTGTCAAAACGCGATTCTTTACAAAAAAAAACTCGTTTTTTAATGTAAAGTCTGCCTCGATTTCGCCTTGAAAAAAACTATGAATTGACATATAAGGCAGACGATTTGCAACCATAACAATGAAAATTAGTGTCCGAACTCGTTTTAAAATTTCAAACTTTCTCAGAGTGTTCAGGCTTGGCTGATATTGCCACTTTGGCTAATTTCAATCAAACTTGGCTAAAAACAAATTCTAAAGCATTATGTAAGTCGATATTAGGCATTTTAAAAATTTGTATTGCGAAACTATTGTTTAAGTGTCTTATTTTATTTTATTCATTTGTTTTCTTTTTTACACTTCAAATAATTTTATATGTTTTTTTAAATCACGCATCTAAATTTTATTTCGATAAACATATGTCTGGAGACTGTTTCAAAATCGTCGGAGCTCATCAATTTTTATGGACAGTATTTGGTTTTTATGCTGTGTGTAGCGTTTTCTGGTCCAGGTTGGCCCTCCTAGACGGATGTCTGTGGGGGAAGGAAGGCCTATATTCAGTAGTAGGCTTCTTATAGCTGAAATGATTATAATGCTGATGAAGTGTTTTTTACATGTATATCACCCGTTTCTCGGAAGCATATACGACTGGCGAGAACATTTGATATTTCGGTAACGTGATGCTTTTCAAGTGTATTTAAAAAGTATCGAACCTTAGAAAAACACAAGTTGACAAAAAAAAAAAAAACTTTTAAAGCCGAGCGAGGCTCGATCGTCCAGGTACTATATTTTTATTTATTGACTGTTCGTTTAATGTCGTTACAATTACGATAAAAAGAGCAAACAAAATTCTGTTTACTGTGAAATGCTTCAACTTTATTTCTCCTTCTTGTTGGTTTTTTTTTTTTTTTTTTTTTCACGCTGATTATAGCTCTCGTAGATGAAGAATAAAATTAAGTTTTTTAAAAATAATTTCCTAATAAATAGTTTTTCCAAGCGTTCTATATGCCACACAGGCATACTGAACAGCTTTAAGCGTTGAAGTTACATAAAATTTGAAACGTTACGGTAACTTTTTCGTGTAGAAAAGAGCAATTTTATAGTTCAAAATTAAGAACCGAACTTTTTAAACTTTAAAAATCTACTACTATTCTCTACACTTTAAATTTTCTTTCTAGACAGGTGATTTATTTAATGAGCGACTGTTAGATAAATTTAGGAGCCTCTGTGACCAAGCGGGGGAAAAAACTTGCTTTCTAGGGTTATGAGTTCGATTCCCGCCGGTGCCCCAGGTGTTTCTTCCTCCTGGTAAATCTTTCTTGTGTTGTTCTGAGTGTAAATAAAATAATTGTTACATGAAATACACCGCCAGCTCAGTCATTTCCATGTATTTCATGTAATTCTGCTTTAGCCCTGGCTACTGGGGCGGAAATTTACTGAATATAAAATAATTGTTGTCTAACTAGAAGTCCGCCCTCCTTGTACGACAATGGCACCTCTCTTTTTCCCACAGCTGTGAGGAAATAAACAACAAACATTGGATTCATACAATATGTCGAAATCTGGCGAACAGAATTCGATAAAAATTAAATAATTGTGCATTATACTAATTCTTATGCTAGACAAGGTGAGTACACTATTTGCAGGGTCAAAATCGAGCACTTTCAACGACTTTTCAAGACTCAACTCGCAGAAACAAAAGGTGAGGTACGAACAAAATTAATGTAACGAAAAACAAGTTGCATTAGAAGTCAAAAAGATGAATTTAAAACCGTAATTTACAGCATTGTAATGAATTAACTTCATATTGTAAAATCACATCAGATTGCTAATTTGATAGATTTTTATTCTAAAAATACATTCTAAAAAAATCACCTGAAAAATTTAATCTTTACGTCAGTCAATATTTATACATTTAGTCTAACTTAACCAGATCCTTACAAGGCAAGTGTGATTGTTTTATTTATCCAAAGTACCCACAATTTTTAAAGATACAAAAAAATATAAAATTTAAATTTTATATATTTATTTCAAATCGGTCGGCATATTATCTGAAAAGTGCTAAAGTTTTGTAACATCCCAGTAATAAAGCATCTATATCATTGCCAGGGTGATTTTTACCGGTTCTTTTTATCCCGCTCGTTCTTCGGCAGAAATATTATTGGTCTATCTATTGTGGGAGGAGCTTCCCGGAGCTTCCTACTTCGATTGCTTTGCTAATGGGAACAAGAAAAATCAAGGACTCTCTAGATGCTTTCGTACATTATTCCAATATTCTAGCATTTTCATGGCCTTGGAAAAAAGTATACATGAAATTGAAGGACTCTCAAGGTTTTCCAGGTCGTATACGAACCCTGCAGTGAACTTGAATATAGTTTTTTAAGGAAAAGTTACTGACGCATGCATTCTGTTCCAAGAGAAATTACTTGAAGTTTTGGGAGAAGGAATTTTGGCGGAAACGAAAGGTGGAGCAGTGGGAAGAAAAAATTTTACTGACTAAGATCAGCGATTCCCAACCTTTTTGTACCTAAGAGCACAACTAGAATACCGGCCGTATGGCGGGCACCATTAATGTTCTCAAGATGTTATAAAAGAGGTCGACATAGCACAAATATATACACATTTGAAAGTAATTTCCAAAAAATGAGTGAAAAAAATTCTTACATATAAAACAAGTAAATCTTACTACTATTATATATGCGAATGTTTGTCTGTACGGATGTTTGTTACTCTTTCACGCAAAAACTACTGAGTGGATTTTGATGAAACTTTACAATAATATAGCTTATGCATCAGAATAACACATAGAGTAGTTTTCATCCCGTTATGGGGGGTAAAAACTTCCATAAGGGGGTGATAAAGCACAATTTTCAAATAAATTCTCTAACGTAGGGGTGAAAAAATACTCGCATACAATGGTGCGCAAAAATTAAGGACGAGACGGTTTTTTCAATATAACTTTGTACAAAAGCTTTCCAAATCAACACATTTAATACCCTAAGATCCCCAATACGTAAGGACATGTGTAATGTAAGCAACACTTACTAAAAGAGAAATCAGAGGGATAATAAAAAAATTTTGAAAAAAAAATAGAACCGACTTCAAAATTGCTCTAAAAAGTGAAAAATAATTTTATTCTTTAAACACCATCGATAATGCTTTTAAACATAATTTTTGAAGTTGGCGCAAAAACAAAACGTAAAATCAAGGGTAACCATGCTTTGTTCATATTTTTTTTCAGAAAAGCATCCAAAGTTACGAACGAAACATTTATATCGTTATTCAAATTTGCTGTCATCAATGCATAATGTATGTGATAGTGAAGAAACTGGGCCTGGTTAAATTTATAGTTGTATTTGAGTTATGGCTGTGAATGATTTTATCCATCGTTTTTGCGCCAACTTCAAAAATTATGTTTAAAAGCATTATCGATGGTGTTTAAAGAATAAAATTATTTTTCACTTTTTAGAGCAATTTTGAAGTCGGTTCTATTTTTTTTTCAAAATTTTTTTATTTCATTCTTTTTAGTGTAAATGTAGGTATTTCAGAAATAGTAAGAAGTTACCATCACGAAACTTCACATTTTTTTCTTAAAAATGCTCCATACTAAAAAAAAAAAAAACTCTTGACACGCGTTAAACTTTAAGCGGTTAGCACTAAAAACTTATCTTTGTTAATCTCTGGAAATCATGCGTAGTTAATTTAATTATAACCATTTAAGTATTGCTGTTTTCCTAACAAATTTACGTTCCACAGCATCTAAGTTGCTCATGATGCAACCCTGTATTTTCTTACTTAGCCCCGATCATCTGTTATCGGCACAGACGATAACGATAAAAATACTACAGAGTAGTTGAGGCAAACCTAATGGTAGCATTGTGAAGGCTAAGCAGATCCTAATCACTGCATCACCTCGCTTCCAGGTTAGGTTTACCCCTACTATGTAGCAATAGCACTGAAGAAAGGAAGATTTTGATAATTCACATAGGGTTACTATAAATCAGCAGGGTTACTAAAATAAAATTATTTACGCCAAAAATGAGGCGACAGCGCCAGATTCCTCATTATCGAAGTATCCCTTGAAGAAATTTAATGCTTGCTTCAGAGAAGCCTTCATTCAAAATTATCATTACAATTACTATTAATATTACTGTTATATGGCACCAAACTTTTATAACAATGAGTTTCATATTGTCGCGTAGATGAAGATAGCGAAGACAATGTGAAAGCCAAATGAAGCGAATACTCGTTAGTCTCAACTCGAGATCTTTATTCAGAACCACGAATGAACGTTACATCTCCTTATATACAACTTGAGAAAGTGCTGGAACCTTCCCGACTTGGAAAGATACAGAAATTAATAGAACATTCGAGAAAATACGGGAAACAGTAGAAACGAAAATTTAGTAAAATTCACTTTGTCCTAGTCGGGATTGGAACCCGGGTCGCTCGTGTGGGAGGCGAGAATTCTACCACTGAGCCACCGTTTTCCACGGATGAATAGTGCGAACTTCGCTACAATATCATTTAATAGGGAAATTGCATGAAATTTGTTGTTTTTTGCCCATAACTTTTTTTCTAAAGAACAAATATGGTCAAACAAAGTAATGGGACCTAAGTTGAGCCATCCCCTATCCATTAAAAAAAGAATCATCAAAATCGGATCACTAGGTGAGACGCTATGAGTGGACAAACAAAAAAAAAAACATACATACGGTATGAACTGATAACCGCCTCCTTTTTGAAGTCGGTTAAAAAGAAGCTTTATTGAAAAAGTAGCATGGAGCACAATGCGACTGAAGGCCGAAACATCCCTGTGATGGGTGTCCAGCAAGAAACATCCGGTCTATAGTAGGGAATATGATCTCCCCCGACTGCTAGGCAGGTTTCACAGCGACTGCCCATGCTGAGAATGAGGGTGTCAATGAGTTGTTGAGGCATTGCTGCCCATTCGTCTTGCAGCTCCAATCGAAGCTCC
Source organism: Uloborus diversus (assembly GCF_026930045.1). Lineage (NCBI taxonomy): Eukaryota > Metazoa > Arthropoda > Arachnida > Araneae > Uloboridae > Uloborus > Uloborus diversus. The sequence goes on along the minus strand of NC_072731.1, from coordinate 166,929,883 downwards.
CGAATCGTTACTGGTGGTAAGGTACGAGCTGCCAAGCGTCTGCCTAGAAAATCCCATACATGCTCGATGGGATTGAGATCCGGAGATCGTGCCGGCCAATCCATACGTTCAATATCTTCACTCTCTAAGAGCTGTTCGGCAGCTACTGTGCGATGACATGGTGCATTGACGTCCATGAAAAGGAACTGCGGACCCATAGCGCCTCTAAAAAGACGCACATATGGAAGAAGAATCTTGTTACAATAACGGGTCCCGTTGATTGAACCTGCGTCGAAGATGTGAAGGTCTGTACGACTACCAAGCATGATGCCTCCCCAAACGAGAACACCGCGACCTCCATACCTGTCCCTTTCAATGATGTTCGAGGGATGATTGCGGCTTCCCCGCTCTCTCCAGATGAGTATGCGATGAGAATCGCTACTCAGACTGAATCTGCTCACATCTGTAAAGAGTACTCGTCCCCATTCATTGTCTCTCCGATTCCGGTGTTCCCGGCACCACAGAGAACGCCTTCTCTGATGGGTAGGCGTTAGAGGTACACACCGTATAGGGCGTCGTGCAAACAGACCACCACCGTGCAGTCGTCTGGCCTCGGTAAAACGCGATATCGGTCGTCCAGTCGCCTGTGTCGTGTGTCTAGCGATTTCTCCCGCTGTCTGCCGCCTGTTTCTTCTGGCCTGTAAGACAATATACCGGTCATCTGCGGGTGTGGTTCCTCGTGGACGACCACTACTGAACCCCCGGATAGCTGTTCCTGTAGTTTGAAATTGTCTCCAAAGTCGTGAAACGATGCTTTGAGCTATTCCGAACTCTGCAGCCACACCTGTCACACTGCGGCCTTCCTCCAACTTCCCAATGATTCGACCTCGGGTAAAAGCATCCAGATGTCATCTAACAGATTGATTATTCGCCATTTCTCGCTGAGGTAGCAACTCGGTGTGATTTTAACTGCAATACGGCGTGCAATCTCTTTGCCAGAAATACTGACCTTACACCGATAACATGCTTTATACTACTCAGACACTCCCCCATTACGTCTGCCTGCATATCTGCGCATGTGCTACCGTACATCACCTTACTTAATCTACTGATTGGTCTTTCTGTCCGCTCTGCCTCTTCGTTCAGCTGATATGCTAATTTTTCGACTTCGTCCTTAATTTTTGCACACCAGTGTATATTAACATTATATGTCCATCAAAAGCTCTGATTTTTATGTTGAAGATGGCATCAGTTTGAAACTTCTAAGAAGAATTTAAAAGCGCGTTATACGTTTTTTAGTTCCATATTCGAAGGCTCTCATCAACCCAATTCAGTATTTAGTGTATCACTCAACTCCCTGTTGCTTTTCGTCTGACTGTTAAAGGCTTTTCTCAAGTTCAATCTTAAAGTTACATTTTCGCACAACTTTGTCAAGAAATAAATGGATTTGGCTGATTATTTTCCGTTTTAATGGAACTTTAATGCAATTAATGTTTTTTTTTTATTTAGTTGCGCTGATTGGACACTTACTCATTATCTAATCTACCAGCAGGAATGTTGCCACATTTTTTTGTGGAAATAATTCAATAGATGAGGCATTTGGCAATTTTTTCAACTGTCGTAAAAACTGTTTTTCGCTTTTCACGATGTAAGCAAAATATCGCCATAATAATAATCTTTAAATCTTTTGTTGAAATGTAAAATAATCCGTCGGATTATTACACACTTGAATTAAACTAGGCAAATTCATAAAAAATACAAAAACTTCCATTAATTTGTCTTATTAATTTTAAACAATCGCCAAATTTTACTTCTTATTTCGGAAACATTTCGGAAAAGAAATATTTAGCATCATATTATGATCCTCAAAAGTATCTCAGTATTTGGCGAAAATATCTTTTTGATGTAAATTTGTAACAGACAGTTCTACGAAGTAGGGAAGGAGAGCATTGTCCAAGGTATCCCAAAAACGATTACCGCAAATTTGGTAGCATTTTATATTGCACGAAGAATCAGCAATAATTGAAATTGCCTAAAATAACTAAAGCAAGTAATAGGAGGATTACGGGCGGTTACATATTTTAAAACCGTTTGTTCTTCAATAGCCATATTGATAGGCTTGCTAGACCTCTGTAATGTTCAACCGGGACACTAGAATACTCCGCCCCCCCCCCCCCGCCTCCGTAAAGAGTATTTAAAAGGGTACAAACCCTGTTGATTTTTAGAGAGTTTTAGAGGGTAGTTCATTCTCAATGCTATGAATGAATAGTTATTAATTATGAGCCGAAACCAGGGGTAATAAGTAATACATGACACAAGCAGGTATATTTAAACATTTCTATTTTCTACTTGTTAATATTTTTAAGTTACTTTAGTAAGAAGAAAAACTTTGAATGAGGAATAAAATTTGAACAATATTTACATGTTATTTGCATTGCCTAAGAACCTTTTTAGGAAATCTTTTTTGTTTTTAATCTTGCTGTAAAAATCCTCACAAGTGAATCCGATATTAATTTTACAAGTCAATGTTACAAATCGGTACCTCAGAGCCAGACTAACGTAAGACACATTATCACTACTTTACAGGAGACAGAAAAAACATTTGTCAGGCACAAGCAAAGGATAAGACGCGAGCTCTTTTAACATTGGTAAATAATTAGAGGATTTTTTTTTTTTAGAATTATGTTTTTATGGCTTAATTTGGACAAGGATTCTATATACAATGAATCGCATTTTTTGGACTTAGACAGTCTGGCTCTGAGGTACAGAAATGACAAAGTTATTTTTTTAAATAATCCTTTACAGTTAGTTATTTTTAGACTTTTTTGGTCATCTATAATCGAATTTCTATTTAACCAGTACGTGAAGTAAACCGGCCGAGACACCGGGATTTTGTTTGAAAACCGGGACGTCTGGCAAGCTTACAGAAAAGGTTATACTATTAAGGACTATGTTCAAAAAAAAAATAATAATAATTAACTGATAAATCATTTCAAACAATTGAAGTTTAATTGCATATCTTGCCAATTCTTAAAATTTTTGTTTCCTTAAATATTGTGCTTTCGTTTTTTAATGAATACTATTTTGTTCTTTATATTATTGATATTTTACTTTTATGGGTAAGGAAAAAGTTCGATTTTTAATCACGTCAGAGCGGTGTGTTTTGAGTTCTTTCAGTTAAAACAGAAAACGAATGAACGTAGCAATTGCTTCTAACAATTATTACTGACCCAGGCAACGCCGGGTATTTTTGCTAGTACTAAATAATTAAAACAAACTATACAAAGTCCGAAGCATAAACGTATCAAGTTCAAAGTCAACATGATTTTCGGAACTACATTTTATTGGTCATTGTTTCATAATTAGTCGAGTAGGCTAACTTTACCGGCAGTAAGCAATCGTCAAGGTGCTCACCTGAACTGCCGTGGAAAGGTAAAGCGCAGTTTCTACAAAAATAAGGTTTTGGGCCATTTGAAGAAACGTGTTTTGAATTCTATACCAACAACAAGGAAATGTTTGAATTTTACGTTTTTCTTCGTGCTTGGGTGGGTGTGGTGCCCACGGGCACAGCGTTGGGAACCCCTAACTAAAACAATTCAAAAAGTAAACCTAAAACACGACATTTTTTATAGTTCTAGCATAGATCACGAATAAAGCTTCGTTTAATATAAAACATATTTATTTGTCAAGCCTCATTTCACAAATATATGTACGTACTGCAAATTTAAAAGTTAAGCTCTCGTATTAAAAAAAAAAAAAAAAAACTTCTGTAAAAAGTCGAATATTATTCTGAATTGAGGAGAAAAAATATTTATTTGTGGTTGCATACTGGATACCTGAATTTTTGAATTCGATTCTTGAAGATGATTATTACTCAGTCAAAACCAAAGCTGAATATACGAACTAAACAAGCATATTATAGCGCTCTTCGTGTGTTTTCAAAGTTGCCCCTGCTGGCTGGAAACACTTGCATGTAAACAGGACATCATATCGCTTCTATTATTTCTCCTGTGAGGCCATTGTCAATTTGGGATCCTATTGAATTTACTTTTAATTATGATGTTTTAAAAAATTGGGGTCCAAAACTCACCCTGAATTATGGCCAATAGGAAAAAAACATTTTAAAAGGTTAAACAAAAAAAGAAAAAGAAGTTAGATTGTTTTTAAAATGAAATTTGTTAATTGAAAAAAAAGGTGGTTAGTATTAATAATCTTTGATGTTCAACAAATGCACACGAAGATTTTAAACTTTAAACTTTTATTTAACTAAAAAAAAGTTATATGAGAGCAATGTGATGAAGCCAAATATTGAAAGTGTATTGTCAAAACATCATGTTCAACCTTTCAAGTTTTGTTTGTTTGTTTGTTTGTTTATGCATGCAGTAGATTTTATTTTTGTACCCTTTTAATAGCTAAAATTTTAATAAAACTGCTACTTTTGTTTTTTCAAGTTCCGACCAATTCGCGTCTCTTAGCAAGCGATCACAAATGTGTTTGAAGTTGATAACTTAAAATTTTTCAGCGTTGGACAAAACATTACCATTTGATTCATTATTTTAGAATTCTCGAATGCAAATGATAGATTATCAAACTATTTTTGGAACTAGCTCTAAGTAGGGAATCCGCAAAACATAGAAAAAAACCAACAAGGGGTCCAAAGAATAATCAAGTTTGGGAGACTTTGTGCCAAATAGAGAGCCTCGAAATAGGTTGGCAACTTTTACATTTACGTATCTGAATTTGAATAAAGTTTTGTTTTGAAAATTTAATACTTCTTACCTGCCTCGGCAAGGGCTTTGGGTAGTGCCAGCACTCCACTGCCAGCCATTTCTCCCACAATGAAGACAGATGCTAACCCTACTGATAACCCTTTCTTTTCATTCTTCAAACTGTCGTCAGAGTCACTGAGACGATTTACCAGCAAAGTCCTCTGAAAAGGAAGAATCAAGTCAATATTGATGTAAATATTACTTGTTGCTTGTTGTCCAATTTTTGAATTGACTTTCAGTTTTAGAATGTTTTTATTACCTTTTCCTGTATTTCCTGGGCTAAAAATCCTAAAACTGCTAACTGTGCTGAATTGTTTAAGACTCTTGTTAATATTTACAGCAAAATGGGCTGTAGAACATTTGTCAATTTACTCACCCCCAATGCACATTTTGAAAGCGTCAAAAAGAGCACGGGTACTTATTCCAAGGAGCAAAGGGAGAACTTTTATCAGAACATGTATATTTTTAAGTCATTACCAAAAGCTTGTAATGAACAAATAATGGGGACTAAATTTTGGGACTATTTTGTTAAAGCAATAAGATATATACCAGCAAAACTATACATTTCTAAGTTCCTTATCAATGTATAGATCTTTAGTTGAAATGTATACTACTTATATATATATGAAGCATAATATTTTCATTTCGTCTTCAAGTAAGGAGAAACCCAAAAATGTGTGAGTTTGACTCAAATTTCAACTTTGCATTGTTCAAACCACAAAAACAAAGCTTTTTCAACGGAATATTTTTTTTTTAAAGTCTGTATGGTAGAATAAACTAGAAAATTACATTAGTTAGTCAGAAACAAAAATTGTAACGTGCATAAAGCACAAGTTATAAATGAACTGCAGCAATCAGCTGTTTCAAGTCCACAGTGGAATGATTTTATTAGTACGAAATCTCTCAGAAATATTGTTGAGTGAATTGTTATATCTCTTGTTCACATCTTAGCAAATAGTTTTTGACTATTTATTTAGGAATTTGACTGTTGGTTTTTTTAAATATATCAAGTCTCAGGTGTAATAATAGTCAGGTGTAATAAATTGTCGAAAAAAGTATTTTGTTTCTTTTTCAGGAACCCATATTGTTAAAAAAATTTAAAAAATTCAATATTTTTGCATACACAGAGAAAACTGGGGATGTGTGGAGGGTCGACATAATCGATTTTGCACGCTAATGTTGAGATGACAAATGCGGCGTGTTTATCATCGCACCCCAAAAGCGAGTGTAAACAGTGTCTAGAAAATCTGAAAGCGCACTATTAAGGAACATAAAATACGTACCGCCAACCAGGACAACTTTGCAAATGGCGACATTGTTGCCGGTTTTTGAAAAGGATGCTATTCGGTGTTTTACTAAATGCCAAAACTAGCTATTAGAAGTAGTAGTGTATTTGTGTAGCGAAACACTACCGCTTCTAATGGCTACTTATGGAACTTAGTAGAGCTAAATGTAATCGTTTTCAAAAACCGTCTTGGATGTGTCTGTTGTCCCGGCCCGGTATTGATCATTTATTACCAACATAAAACTGTGCCAAAATACTCACATTTCAAACTGACTTTAATGACGTTTAATCGTCATATTTTCATTCCATCAAAAAATACTTTAAATGCCTTACTTTTAAAAAGAAAAGAAAAGAAAAAATGTATGTCGTAAAGACGCATGACATATATAGATGTGAAACTTTTTTCTTTTCTCTCTTCTACGTTCTGAACTGTCGCTTCACTCGCACGTTATCTCTTGCGCTATGCTCTTGTTCTTTCTGCGCCTGACTTATGCATATGCACAATAAAATTTTGCATTTAAAGGAAGAAAACAGAGTATAAACAACGAGAAAAATAAACAATACTCAAAATCCTCTTTTTGATTGTTTTCAAAAACAATGAAAAATAATAGCAATTACAGTGGACGCCGGTTAATTGAATCATCTGCTTTAATGAATCAAATTGTAAAAAACAGAATAAAATCCAACTTTATGAGTTAGCCGCTTTATTGAATCAGTCGCTTTATGGAATCAAAATTGCTTAGAACAAATGTGATTCATATAAGCGGCGGCTACTGTATTGTGTTGATTTTGTTTATAAAAGTTAACAAACTAATTTCAAGGCTGAAATTAAGCAATGTGGATTACACTTTTAAACAGATGACAATAATAGCAATTACAGTGGGCGCAGTTAATTGAATCAGTAGTTAATTGAATCCGCCGCTTTAATGAATCAAACTAAAAAATAGAATAAAATCCAATTTTATTGAATTAGCCGTTTTATTGAATCAGCCGCTTTATGGAATCAAAATTGCTTAGAACAAATGTGATTCATATAAGTGACGGCCACTGTATAGTGTTAACTTTGTTTATAAAAGTTAAACTAATTTTAAGGCTGAAATTAAGCAATGTGGATTACACTTTTAAACAGATGACAATAATAGCAATTACAGTGGACGCCGTTTAATTGAATCAGTGGTTAATTGAATCAGCCGCTTTAATGAACCAAATTGTAAAAAACAGAATAAAATCCAGCTTTATTGAATTAGCCGCTTTATTGAATCAGCCGCTTTATGGAATCAAAATTGCTTAGAACAAATGTGATTCATATAAGCGGCGGTCACTGTATAGTGCTAATTTTTTTTATAAAAGTAAACAAACTATTTCAAGGCTGAAATTAAGCAATGTGGATTTCATTTTTAAACAGATGACTTCATGACGTGAATCAAAGAAATCTTCCAAAATCTGCATAATTTGGAAAGTGTAAAACAAACAAAATCCACAAATATATGCTTGCTTAGGTTCACCCTTGAAATTAATTTGTTAAATTTATCAACAAAACTAACTTTATATAATTACTATTATTTTTTATTATTTTTGGCAACGATTGAAAAAAACAGCCATATCGTATCCGTCACCCAAAAAGTTTGAGGATCAGAACTTCAATGCCCTCGAATAAAAAGTTTCACTTAAAAATATGTTCTTTTGTTAAGCTGCTCATATTAATTGAAGGTATTCGAAAACATTAAAAGTATCACTTTTTCATTATTGAGACAGACTAAGCTTCCATGCAAATACAATTTCAATTAACGCGATTATTTGAAATTTTTCAGCTGAGCAACAAAATGATTTCAGAACTTGAACCCCCTTCAGACCTGTCGTCTGGTATACCGGACATCAATTTTAAACAGCTGCGAATCATTTAATAATAATTTAAATTACTTTATTTTTTTCGTAGTTGACTCTTTACATTCTGCTCTTTACTCTTTACATTCTCATCTGTGAAAGGATTTTTTGTTTTGAGATTGACAAAACTAACTCATAGAGATTGGGAGTTAGAGAGTGACTCATTTTTCCAACCATGGGTTTTCGTCGCAAAGGCGAGCTTTTTTTTAAAAAAAATTTATATATGTAATCTTTTATTAATCATTTCAAACGCTTATATTATGTTTTATTATTGTTTGGAGAACATTTTACACTGAAGTTTGTTTGACATTTCATTGTTTTTTTTTAATCTGAAATATCAATTTCAAAAATATGAGTCCGGAATATTGGACGTATCACAATTCTCGTAATTTATTCACCTAAAAACTTGATGTTTTGTCTATAAGATACTCTTTACCATAGTACACTGCGTACCAAATATAAACATTTTTGGGTTAATTGTTTCATAATTTTGACTGAAGGGGTTTTAAAAGGCAAAAACTATCAATTAAATGTCATTATAATAACGAAGCGAAATTACCTCTGAACTCTCGGCAGTATCCATTGCTGGTTTAATCAATGTACACACGAGTAGAAAAGAGACATCCAAGAGAGAGAACTGCTTTCCGCCATAATCTAAGATAAATAAAAACGCAGGCGAAAGGTAAAAAAAATAAACGATGAAAAAATGGAAAGAAAGCGATCACGAGTTTCTTGGAGGGATAGCGTTGATAGCACTCGAATGGAAAACAAGTTTTCTAACTTCACACGTGACTGTTTTTTTAACAAGTTTGATCATAAATGAATAAATCATCATTAATTCGTCGTAACATAGGTAGCATTAGACAAATAACCGGTCGTCCACCATCTTGGGCCCGAACGTTAAGCATATTTAAAGTGAAACTGGTTCAAAAATGTCTTAAGTGGTAGGTTAGCGTTGAACCAGGATATAAATCCGTTTAAAACATAATTGTTTCTCAGTAAATTTTAGAACAGTGGTTCCCAACTTTTAAGAGTCCATCGCTCTCCTCTAGGGGTTGACTGACATCTATCGCCCCCCCCCCTTTTCTACTTTGAAAAAACCATAATTTTGGCAGTAGTGAGTACCGATATCATTAAAAATATAAATGCAGTAAACTCCCAATTAATCTGCAGAATTGGATGGCACAAGTGCTGTGGATAATAAAAATTTCGAATAAGCCGCAAAAAGGTTAAAATGGGGGACAAGTAATACAAAAATTGTACATCCTCAAAAACTTAGCTGTGTTGATACATAATGCTTTCCTGAAGCACTGAAAATATATACAGTGTAGTAAAAATGTTTTGTATTTTGGTACAACAGAACATAACATCAATGAAGAACAAGTGTATATACGATGAAGGAAGCACACAAAATATATAAATAAATAAAACAAAAATAACTGAGTTCAAATTTACAGGTTTTCGACAAAAACACAGCCATTGGTGTTTGCTTTTTACTGCGAAAATGTTCCTGATTGTTGATTGACTCGCAGATAATCGGGAGTTCGCTGTGCTTAATTTTAACTTGGAGTAAGATATATATGACAATGAAATTATATCTAGCCACTCCTAAACTAAAAATAAATAAATCAGTAAAAGTGCCTTAGCTTGTTGCTCCCCCCCCCCCACCTCTTCGTTTACAAAACGAACTGATATGCATTTGAAGGGAAATACTTAATTAAGATCATTGAAGTGCTTTTCAAAAGCAGGATGCAGGAGTACATTTTTTACGAAATTATTGTATTTAACGCGCTTTTATTAGCTTCACCTATATGTATGCATATTTATTTATGTATGTATGTATATGTATAACGGAATCGTGCAACTCAAGTTTCTCCCACTTCTTGTTATCGGATTCTTTTGAAATTTGGCAAGAAACCTCAGACCCGATGAAAATGCATTATCCTATAAGCAAATTAATAAATTAGTTATTAATTATTAGTTTATTACAAATTTTAATCAATAATTTTGATTAATTCCACTAATATGAGGACGAAAAATGCTGGCAAAAATTAGAATTAAGTATCGATAGAAGGCCTTGATTTTTCTGAATCAGATAAAATTTGTTCTAAGGTAATTAGAACGAGAGTTATTGTTTTTTTTAAACAAATTTCATGTTAAAATGTAGACAAGCCTTCAAATGAAAATTAATTGTTGATCACGGTCATTGTTGACCTACGATTTTATCAAAATGTATCTCAAACAGGCCCGGATCTGCATACCCGAAGATCCTGCAGTGCGAAGGGGAGAGAGGCAACGACCCAAGAAAATTTAAAAAAAAAAAAATGAACTTTGACATCTTGAATTCAAATTACGTTTTCCACAATCACGAGTGTGTGTGTGTGTATGTATGCATGTGTGTTTGTGTGTGTGTGTGTGTGTGTATGTGTAGGTGTGTGTGTGTATGTGTAGGTGTGTGTATGTGTAGGTGTGTGTGTATGTGTATGTGTGTATGTGTAGGTGTCTGTATGTATGCGTGTGTGTGTATGTGTGTAGGTGCATGTGTGTGTGTGTAGGTGTATGTGTAGGCAAGTAAGTGACGCAACCTGGAGACGGTTTTCGCTAGAGGAGCCGCATCGTGAGGCGGCCGGCCGAGGTGGTGCTGCAGAGGGAGGCGGGGGGAAATAAAATCATAGGAATTCAAAACTGTCAAGTGAGAACAATAAGCAATCGTGATTGCTTAAAAAAATAGTAGAGGAATATGGGGTAAAGTGAAATCGCGGGGCATAGTGAAAAGGTGAAATATTTACTATGCGCATAGAGCCACCCATCTGGTAATATTTTAACAATGCAGTTGCACATGTAGTCTATTCCAGTCAAGAAAAAAATACTGCCTAAGATTAAAGCATAAGTTAATACAGGCAATTTTCAGAAATTGATACTCTTATTGTACTATTTGTTGCAAGTCAAAAATCATTTCTGATATTATAAATTTATAAAGTTTTTGTTAGTAACATTTCAAATACTATTTGTGACCTTCTAATATGCGGTGCAGTATTTATTTAGTTAATATTAAGCTTATTTGTATCTTAAATAGTTTGTTCAAGTAGTCGAGTACATGCGGGGCAAAGTGAAATAGCTTATTTTGTTTAGTCACTCAATCGTTTACTAAAATACTTACGTATTCATTTGTTAATTATTTCATTTACATTATTTCATTTAGTAATTCACTTATATTTGTTCATTCATTCACTTATTCTCTTATTCATTCACTCTTTTACTCACTCATTTATTTTTCTTCATAAATTAATAAATTAATTTTATTATTTGTTTGTTGTTCTATTTTCTTTTCATTTATTCATTCCAAATTTTATTTACAGATTCACTTGATCAAAAACAATTTTTATAATCAAATAGAAAATATTTCATTAGAAAAATATTTCATTTTTCACTTTGCCCCCATGAAAAAAAAAAATGAAAATTTTCCTTTTTTTTTTTTTTTTTTTTTTTTTTTTTTAAGGCTTCAAATTACTGCCAAAAATTAAAAATGTTTCAATGTAAGTTACATTATAAAACTAGCTGCGTTGCCCGGTCCACCTTGGAAATAAAAATTGTGTCAAGTGACGTATATTCAACAATCAGACTTAAAAAAAAATTTAAAAAAAAAAAAGTTATGCAAAATTTCCCTCTTAAACAATGACAACAGATATTAAAACACTTTTAAAAAGTTAAATCAAGAAAGGTGGATTTAAAAAGCGTACAGTTTGACCACGGATTGTATATAATTTGACAATGTGCCAAGTAAAGACTAGTCCATTTCGGAACTCCAGCGCTCGAATACGCTACCTTGCGGTGATTTACAAAACTGCAAATGAAGCGTTCCACGTGTGTCTGTTGACGTAAACACAGGCAGTTTGTTCTGAGTATTTATTAACGCAATCGATGTGTCTTAGTTTGCTTTCAGCTACAGAAATTAATTCGTCACTTAGTAGTATTCTCGAGCTTCTCAAAATAATGTTAGTTTTCATTATTTCCTTAATAATTGGTAAAAGCGAAAATACTGGATTAACAAACTTGGATAACGTTATACAAGGTAAAATTTTTTATTGTTTTGTATGAATTTGTAAGAATATGCGTTTTTTTTAATCTTAAATTAATTAAACTTACCATATTTTACAGCAGCATTTAGTTGGAATGGACAGTATGCAAAATATTTTCTTGAATATATTATCATAGAACAAAATGAAAAATGTTTAACCGAGAAAGAATTTACTTTATTCCTTTTATTCTCAGCTGAAAGGTATCGCCAAATTTGTTTAGGGTTATAGTTGTGGTATTGTGCGAGCAAAGTAGCCTTGGCGAGATTTCGCGTTTTTAGTTAAACCATTTTCAATTTTTATCATGAGTGGAATAAAATGGTAGTAAGATTACAGAATTTGATAAGTAAAAAGAAATAATTGTCAATCAACTGAAAAGAAAACTACCACCATATATCCGTGAGAATTTTGTTGATGATTTGCATAACATGACACAATTAAATCGTAACTCAGAAATTAGAAAAATCGAAACAGAAAATTTTTAAATTAACCGATTCGGGAATTCAAGAGAAATAACTCAGCTACAAATGGAAAACAAGTGCTAGCCAAAGCAAAGCAAAGAAGTATCATCTTCTTTTAGTAATAATTTGTAATGTCATATTAAATTTTCTAGCATTAATTGTTATTCTTGTCAGGCCACAATTATTATTTAGTTTTATCAAGAATTGATAAATATCGAATTCAACATCGTGAAAATGGCTGCTTAGAACTATGAACTACGTGTACTTTGCATTAATGTTTGACGTTTAGTAATGCTTCTTGAATTCTCATTTCTTTCTACGTGGGCCAGAATATCCACAAGACTTTGAAAATTAATTTAAAAAGAATAAAGCGAAAAAAATCATACGTACGAACAAAAATCACAACACTTTTAGCATTTTCTTCGTTACCATGTGCGTTTGTTTTAGTTTTCAATTCCGCCATTAGACAGTGACTTCAGTGCCCCCTATAGTTCGTTGGAGTTGCGATTTGAATGAATCCATCAGGAGAGAGGGGAAAATAATGATGGGATTTTGATGCACACGTTTTATTATGTCACTAGTACTTTATTCATTTATTGCATTCTCAAAAATAAAATAAGGGAAACAAAAACAGTTACCATGGAAACAACAAAATGAAAAGAAAATATTTTCATTTCGTTCAGGAACGTAAAAGCAAAATGGTAAGCTCAAAACTTTGTTGTGAATAAATAAATCAATGAATTTTTACCACGAGAATATAGATCGAATATACTTGAGATTTAAAAAATGTTGCTGACAGCAAATTTTTATTTTTACAAAACAAAGGCTAAATAATAGAGAGGTAATAGTGCGCATCTAAAACAAATCAACTAACATCCCTATAAACTAATAGATACGCCCATTTCCGCCTATAAACCGGATATTAGCCTTTACATGTAATCGATGGTCAAACAGTAACCAAGGAAACACAAAATAAAATATAAGTTTAAGGAATTAAATTACGAAAGAAAATGGTTAACAATTTGAATGGTAATGAGATTTTTTGAACTTAATTTAAAAAGGCTTGTAATTTTTTTTCCTTTAGAGATAGAAGCTTAGTTTTTCGACCATAGGTCGAGATGGATCTTGAGTAAAAAATATCGCTTTTTCAAATGGTGTCAAAAAAGAAACTGTTTGTCAGTTCGTTCACTTTTTCATTGATTGATTTAATGAAGAAAGTAGTGCCTAAATTTCAGCTAAGCCTAAAAAAATTCGAGCTAAAAACGCAAATAACTTAGGCCGTAATTATGTTAGACCATTGACACAAATTGCGTAGAACGCGGAAAATTCTTCCTTTCTAACGATATGTAATATTAATATGTGCAAATAATTTTTCATCCCCATATTCGGGGATTCATGTGAAAATTGGGCCTAAATTGGAATAAAAAATGAACTACTCATCGATTTTTTTTCGGACCGGCTTACAAACTTTTCCGGTGCTAAAAGAAAGACACTGTGAAAATTTCAGCGAAATCGGCTGGAGTTCTCGAGTTTTGTGCGTTTACACAAACGGACGCTTTTTGGAGACTTTATTTTAAACTATGTAGAGATACAATGTTCTTTCTTTTTGTGCGGTAATTTTCAAAACAAATTTCAAATTTGTTCATTTTGAAAAATCTCAGCCATTTCACTTTGCCCCACATTCCCCTACTAAGACTTATTAACGCGTTAAACACACACTGCTGGGTCATTCAATGTCAAGTGACCCAAAGTTTTTTCATCACATTTTTGTATTTCTTTGAAATTTGGCTCATCGATTGTACCCTTCAAGGTAATCAAAAGTCCAAATATATATATATTTTTTAATCTCTTTTATTTTTTTACTTATGAGACTTGGATTTTTAGAAAAACAATCTTTTTTTCATAGATGCTTGAACATAAAATAGAAGATAACTCAGCACCAAATATAGATAAAAAGATTTGGTAAAAAGCATTTAAAGTACATTAGTTGCTTTTTAATATGATATGCCACATAACTAGTTTTATAAAAACTGTAATTTAAAAAAAATTAAACTTAAAGTTTAAATTTCTTAGAAACATACAACGATTTTTTTTTTTTTAATTCTCAAAATGTTTTGTGTATTTCATCCTCGTTTGTGGAAAATTTCAAGTTGGGATCTCAATGGGATCATATTTTTATGAATTTTTGAATAAAATTTGACTTCAGAAATAATGATTTCGGACTTTGAGTGATTCCGGTTTCAAATGTTTCCCAAGCCCTTTATAAGCCTTTTTTTTTGGGGGGGGGGGATTTCGTGATTATGGAAAATCTTGAGCTGTGTTAAAATAAATACTTTTTCGAAAACAATTAAAACTAAAAAAATTAATAAATAAATAAATAAAATAAGCTTTAAAAATTTATTAAAAACATTTGTAGCAATATGAACTAAAAAAAATAATCTTTAGGATTTAAGTATAATAAAATAATTGCCTAAACAATTATCTTTAACATAAAAAAGCGTGGGGAGATTCATATCAATTGTCTTAAATTTCTTCAATTTGTTGGCCTTGCAAAAATGAAAATAGACAGCACCCCGCGTTTTCTTACATTATTTGGTCAATTATTTTATCATACTGAACATCCAAATATATTTTTTTCCTTTTTAGTTCATATTGCTACAAATGAGTTTTTTTTTTTTTTTTTCGTTTTTAAACTGTTATTTCATTATTTAAATTGAAATATAGAGGAATTAAAAAAAAAAAATAAATTAAAGATTCATTAACTTGGTGATTAATGATGAAAATCTTCCTAAAAGTTCAACCGAGATGTAAAGAGGACACTCGTGAACTTTAGTTTGATTCTGCTTTAACTTGTAGTTCCTTGTTTGAACTTTGAACAATTGGACATTCAATGGATTTTTATTATTATTACTAGCCAGCTGCGGCGACCAGCTTGTTCGCCTTTTTACGCCATTCAACTTTCTATGCAAGCAGCCACCTACGGCGGCTGTTTAGCTAACTTGTCATTTACCTTTTTACTTCAAGTTTGCCGCCTTCGGCGGCTATCTACCTTTACGATCTATCTCTAAATTTTCTTATCTATCTCTATTCATTTTAACCTTTCCGCTCATTTCCTAATAAAAACAACGATCGCTCAAAAAACCGCTTTTTTTTTATTCAAGTAGAGCAAAAAAAAAGTTATCTCCGAAATTCCCCGTAGTGTGCAAAAAGTAACAAAGTAAAGTAAGTGACAAAGAAAAAAAAACTCTCGCTGTCTTTATTGAATTAAATGCGCACAACTATGAAGTGCAACGTAATATAGATACAGCAAAACGTCCGGCTCGGTGGGGGAGAGGGAAGGAAAGAGAAAGAAATGCAATCCCTAAATAAAACAAAAAAAAAGAAAGAAAAAAAGCAAGCGCTGCCGGAAAAACACGTAGTCAGGGCCGGATTTAGGGGAGGACAGGCGGGGCTGCTGCCCCGGGGCCTCCACAACAAAGGGGCCCCCACAATAAAATTTTTACAAAAGATCCTTACTTTCACGGGTCGAAAATATCGGATATATACATATATATCAAAATATTCGGATATATATCAAAGTATCGGATATTTTCGGAAGTATGATGATCTCTTCGAACCCTGATCAGGGGTCTCCACTCCTTCGTTTCCCCGGGACCTCCACACTTCCAAATCTGGCCCTGCACGTAGTCATCACGTCACAAAATGTAGAAGTAAGCTATATAGTAAAAAGAAAAAAAAAACATTGTTTGCGATTAAGATTCCGCCGTAAATATCGAATCGAAATCAAAGTAGTGACGTCAGAGGCAGAAAAGATTGAAGAACGCTTTTTTCGACCGATGCGTGGAAAGAAATGATGTGGTTAGCATTAAAAAATTGTAAAAAAAAAAAAAACTATTGCGTATTTTTAAGAACGTTTTTCTTCTGAAGAGGGTGAAACGTTTTTACTATCATCAGCTTAAATCTTAGAAATGAGGCTTTGATACTTCTCGCAGGATGATATTAGAAAAAATAAAACCCAAGAAAAATGTAAATTCAAGGTTTTTTCAAAAATTCATTAAAAATACAAAAATTGCTCTATCTTCAAAATTTTTTCATTTATCATATTTGAAATAATATTTCCTACACCATAATACAAAAAATATTCGTGTGGTGCAATTGGTTCGGGGTCTGTGAGGTAAAAAGTGCAAAAAAACACATAAAACATTAAATGACTTTTTTTCTAATTAAAATATCAAAAATCGAAGCCCGAGGTGCACATCTTCGGCAAAAACAGCACCTGCATACCAAATTTCATCTTTCTAGGCCTTACCGTTTTCCCGGGAAGCGCGCCACACACACACACACACACAAACATCTTATTTTATTACTAGCCGCCTGCGGCGACCAGCTGGTCCACCTTTTTACGCCATTCGCCTTTTTACGCCAGGGGTTGCCGCCTTCGGCGGCTGCTTAAACAATTTAGCGAAGACATTAATCAATGTTTTTCTCTATAAATCAGTATTATCATTCGTTTTTTTACGCCAATGCTGCCGCCTTCGGCGGCTGCTTAAATAAATTTCGTGGCGGTATCAATCTATATCTATCTATATCATTAATAATTTGAATAAAATATTTTCTAGATCTGTCTCCAGTTTCGTTGTTTGGAATATTTTTAAAGGAGGGGGAGGGGAGACACAAACGACGTACTCTTCATGCAAATTTTGTCGAAAAACAACAAAAAGCACTTCCACATGTTGGGGAGGGAGGGGGGCATTGACATCCAATGTGCAAGCAGCCACCTACGGCGGCTGTTTGGCTAACTTGTCATTTACCTTTTTACTTCAAGTTTGCCGCCTTCGGCGGTTGTTTAAATATAAGTATTAATTCGAAAAAAACATTTTTTGTCCTCTCAATCTCTATCTATCTCTGCATCTACCTAACCTAACCATCAATCCGTAACGGAAACAGAGATCGTGCCAAAAACCGCGGGCTTATTTAATTAATATTGCCCGCAAAAAAAAAAAAAAAAGTTCTATGTTCCCCCATAGTATGCAAAAAGAAGCGCTTGCAAAAAGATAAAAAAACTAAAAAAAAAAGGTGAAGAGAAGGCAAACGATTTCAGTTGGATCACGTGATGCGATAAGTTCGGAACTCAGTCGGCAAGCGAAGAGCTCGCGTTGCGTTCTGCATTAAAAAAAATTGTACAAAAAAAAACTATTGCGTATTTTTAAAAACTTTTTTCTTCTGAGGCGGGTGAAATGTTTTTACTATTACCAACTAAAAATTTAGAATTGAGGGTTGAATACTTTCTGCAGGATGGGTTTCGAAAAAAACTAAACCCAGAAAAAAATGCAAATTAAAAGTTTTTTCAAAAATTTATAAAAAATAGAAAAATTGCTCTATTTTCAAAATTTTTTCATTCATCATATTTAAAATTAAATTTCCTACACTATAGTACAAAAAATATTTGTGTGGTGTGATTGGTTCGGGGTCTGTGAGGTGAAAAGTACTAAAAATGCAAAAAAAAAAACACATAAAACATTAAATAACTTTTTTTCTAATTAAAATATCAAAAATCGAAGCCCGAGGTGCACATCTTCGGCAAAAACTGCATCTGTATACTAAATTTCATCTTTCTAGGCCTTACCGTTTTCCCGGGATGCGCGCCACAAACACACACACACACACACACACAAACATCTTATTTTATTATATGTATAGAAGATAGATAGAAGATATGTATAGAAGACGAAGCCCGAGGTGCACATCTTCGGCAAAAACAGCACCTGTATACCAAATTTCATCTTTCTAGGCCTTACCGTTTTCCCGGGAAGCGCGCCACACACACACACACAAACATCTTATTTTATTATATGTATAGATTTCATCTTTTAAATTCTCATCGTCCCCTTATCGCTCCTTGAGAAGCCAAATCGCCCCCAGGAATGGAACCACTGCTTTAGAAGTTTTTCTTGTTTTACATCAACACAGTGAAATCCCGTTACAATGAACTTCAATGGACAGCAAATTTTGTTCGTTGTAATGGAATTCAAGCAATGAAATGGAAATTAAATTGGGACTGAAAATTTATTTTGTGGACACAAATATTTCGTTGTGTTGGTATTCGCTGTAACGGGATTTCACTGCGTATGCAAAAATAGTATTTAAAAGTGGGTGGTGCAGCTTAAAATAGAGAAATTATGAATTGATGTTATCCTCAAAGATTAAAGTTTGATAAGGTTTTGACTGCCTTAAACGCTTTTAAAATTCGACAGTACTAAGAGCTCTAGAGAGGTTCGGACCCCCCCCCCCTTTTTGAGCTTATGAATACTTTTTTTTTATTAGACACATAAAGTAACAACTCCCTATGCGTTACAGAGCATCACATAATATCAAAAAGTAAAATGTACAACAGTGCAAAAAAGCACAAAATGAATTGAACACTATAAACAAACAATCAAACAAAAAATGGAGGGTGGGGGGCACTATCAAAGTGAAACAATAGAATAAATTTTAAAAAGAAGAAAATTGAGTTTTTGACATTTTGAATTGAAATTATGTTTTCCGCAATTTCGAGTGGGTGGGTGTGTGTGTGTGTGTTTTTATTGAAACTTATTACGTACAAACGCGAGCAACATACTTTCAGACGCTTCGAACCATAGACTGCTCAATCGGTGCACAGTCAGGGTTTTTAATCAAATATAGGTGGCGCTTTAACAATGTGTGCAGGCATGAGTGTGTATGTCGGAGTATGTGTTTGTGAGTATGTAAACAAGTGTGTGTGTGTGTGGTGGTGGTGTGTGTAGGCGTGTGTCTGTGTGTCGACGCGTGCGTGTGTGTGTAACAGCGTTTCTTTCAGACCTTTTGCTCCGGGGGGGGACTTTGAAAGTTGATGAGGGGGCAAGGACATATTTAAGGGAGCGGGGGCACTTTTAAGAGTTCGGAGAGGTCAAGGGCGTATTTAAGATCGTAAAAATGGATATTTTGAGTGTCTATACGTTCTTAGACATATATATCCCCTTGTGGTCGGGTTGAAAAAAAAAACTCAACATTCATTCGGGGATGAGCAAAATTTAAATTAAGGCCTATTTTTGGGTCGAAATTTTTTTGTGAATACAATACTGCCTTTACTTCATAAAAGGAAGTAAAAATTTGGGTCTTTTATAAATTGAAATATTTTTAATTTTCCGAATTGAAAAAAATTGAGTAATATTACTGAATTTGAACATATATAAGTTATTATTTGTCAAATAAGCACGCATGAGAAACTTTCAAAGAGTTATTTCTTTTACTTAAAATCTAAAGAAATGTTATGAGGGTAATGTAATGGGAGCCCAAATTAGTTTCAATTTAAGATTTCGATTGCACCGTAAACAGAGGCGTATGTAAGGACTCTATTTATTATTAAGTAGATAGAGATTTTTATTTTAAAAAATATATTATGTATGGAAATTATTATTTTTTGAACAACTTCATTAAAATTAAATTTGACAAAGCTGTCAAGCTTAAAAAACTTGGAGAACGATTTCTAGACACCCTTGTAAATTAAACATTGGATGAGTTCATTTATTTATACAATTTTTAAAGCGAACAGTACAATATTAGCATTAGCACGAGTGATTATTGTAAATAAATTTTTAAACTAAAGAAAAAAAATATTAAAAAAACAAAAACTCCCTTCAAAATAACTTGTTTTTGATTCTGATTGCAAAGATGATCGCTAAAGACAATAAAGACTTCTGTAGGGAAACTTAAACAAATGTGTTCGGCTCCCGACTTAAACAAGTTCACACGTTAGAGGGCTTCAAGTTCTAGAATGATTATGAAATAATTCTTATTTTCTCACAGAGAAAATCCGCATAGTTTTATAAAAGTTTTCTAATTGGCTAAAAGTCATGTCTTCCTGAAAACTGCGGGATGACATAAAGAAAGGGGGGGGGGCGAGCAAAAGATGCCTAATTTTCAGACATTTCTTTGGAAAAGGAGACGTTGATGACACCATGTTATTTGTAATATAAAACAGAAATAAACATAGGCATTATAGGCTTTCCATTACACCCCACCAAAGATAACTCATAGCCCACTATCACTTTCTCTCCATACAATGATCCTCATCCCGGAAACTTGATTTCCAACGAGATGTGCCATAAGTGCCACAGAGTACATGTCCTAAGATTTAGATACGAACTTCACCAATGTATTGTGTAAGTAACAACTAGATAAATAGATAACACCCCCATCCTATCACCGCAATAGCAATAAACGGACAACAACAGTGGTTAGCGCGCTCTGCTGAAGAGCGAGCTGTCCCGAGTTCGGAACCCGAGTAGGACAAATTGTCCATTCAATATTTAATTTTATCAGGTAAAGCGGGCAAATCCCCGGCACCTGTATAAATATCAGAACTAGAACCAGGGTAATAAAAAGTGGGAAATATATCTTGTTCGTTAATTAATTGCCCGTATTTTTCCAGGGAAAAAAAACGTGCTATTAGCAGTTTGTTGCCACCGAGGTACTTTCCATCGACAGTGGCAAAATGGAGGCCACAGAAACCGATACCTCGCTCCCCCCCCCCCCCCCCCCGGATGATAAAGTTCCGAATTTTCTATAATTTCCTATTTTTTAAATCTTTACATAGTACAACAAGTGCAATCCAAATTTTTCTCCAGGGGAGGGGCACTGCTCCCTCTCCCCCGGAGAGATGACTGAAAGAAACACTGGTGTGTAGGCGTGTGTGTGTGTGTGTGTAGAGCATAGATGGCATCTCCCATGACTGGTCCCGTTCGCGGATGCCGGTGGACAAAGGAGTTCGTAGAAAGCAAACGATTTGTAACCATGACGACGAAAATGCGTTCTCTTTAAAAAAAAAATGAAACAATGAGCCGGACTTATTCTTCTCGTTTAACGCTCTGAAAAATCAGAACAACATCAACTTCCACTTTGATCAAATGAGGATAAAAAAGCAATCCGTAATTGCTCAAAAACGCTCTGAACTAGAGCAGATGGAACAGGAGGCGAGGAGAACGACAGCTTCCTCAGCTCCTGCATAAGGGCTTCTCTAAATAAAGCTCTTATATGGCTACATCGAAACAACGAGTGTTCTGGATTCTCCTTACCTTGGCCGCTATCACACACGTTTCTTATTAAGATTAAGTCTATGTAAGAAATCTTTAAAATTACCATGACCAGTAAGGAATTGAGTGGCAAAAGACAGGGCCTGATTACCACACAGGCAGACTAGGTCTGGGGCCCCATTTTCGTATGGGGCCCCACATTTTTAAAGAATTATGCATAGCATTGCGACAATATGAAAAATACATGTATTTTTAAAAAATAATAAAAAATTACGACTTATTAATTGGAAAAAAAACTTCTTTAAAGGAGAATTTTTAATCATTCAGCCAGTAACGAATTTACTTGGTCACGATTATGAGGGGGCCCAAAGGGGATTCATAAATGCACATAAGTGACTTATACATAGTTGTGTGATTAGACAAAGAGGCTTCCAAAAGTGCATTTGTGCTTTAAAAATGTAAATCAAACACTGCATAGTCTTCAGGGGGCCTCCAAATTAATGTGGGCCTAGGGCCTCGCTTTTAGTTAATCGGGCAATGGCAAAAGATCAGATTCGAGGTGTTGCTTGTGAACACTTTTTGATTCGTTTTCCTCTTTCTCTCTTTCGTTTCCTTGGTAAAAACGAAAAAAGTTACTTGTATTGAAGGTCACTATAAGATCAGAATAATAACGTCATTGTTATGCAATAGTTAAACTCAACTTTGTATCTTCTTGGAGTGAAGGTCTCTCGCAATTCAAGGTATTCCGCTTTATACTTTCAAGGTTACTTGACGTCAAGATCGAAGTAATATTTTACCATCATGTCTCAAAGGCAAAACCGAAGCTTAATTACAAATTGCCATGTATTTTGACGCGTTTTCTAGACGGATAATAGTAAAAAGATCTGTAAATATCACAAATCCGTTGCATTTTTAATCGACTTCCAAAGGGAGGTGGTTTGCAGTGACCGGTATGAATGTTTTTTTTTTTTTTTTGTTTGTCTGTTTGTTGACCCGCTCACAGTCTCGTATAATGAACAGATTTTGATCTTTTTTTGGATTGAGGATGAGCGAACAGGTCCTATTCTTTTGCTGTACCAATCATACATGTTCTTTCGAAAAAAGTTATGGGTAAAAAACAGTAAATATCATGTAGTTTCCCCATAAGATGATTAAATATAAAATCCATTGTTACAAAAATTTGTTTCCTTAGAACAGTGGTTGTAGTAACATAACAAAAATTTTAAATGAAGACTTCTCTGGAGAAAGCATGAAATTTATTCAATCATTGTTGTGTAGAAGTATTTTTATCAAGGCTTCACTTGATGCGTCAGAGGTGCCCACAGGGGGGGGGGGGGGGATTATGGCGCAAGTTGCGCCATCAAAATTTTTGGGGACGATCCAGAAGTTTTTTTTTTTTAGATCATGAAATTTTTTATTTTTGGCAGGAAAACATATTTAAACTTATTCAACAAGAAATAGATGCATAAATAATACGTTTTTCACGTACTCTTCCCAAAATTTAATGACCGTGTCTCTTTTTCAATAAAGGGAACTTCCAAGACGGGATGGAGGTACTGTCTGTTTCAAAGCTCCTCATTTGGTCCTCTTGGCTTCCTTAAGAGGTTTTCCATCTCCAGCTCAGTCACTTTCCTATGCCGGGCTGATGAGTGCTAATAAGCACGAAACTGCAGTCCTCGGCTGGAAATGACTGAGTTGGCGGTGTATTTCATGTATTTCTGCTTTAGCCCTGGCTAATGGGCGGTAATTTACTGAATAGGCTTCCAGTGTTTTGTTCACTAACTTCAAAAGTTCATTTTTATTAGCAAACTTGTTGTAGAAATTCGGTGATAACATTTCTATTCCTAATTGAATTTCAAATAGAATTTTGCTTCCATAACTCAAAATAATAATGTAAAAAATGAAACCAGACAAGAGCTCTGAAAATTAAATAAAGAACTTTATTGGGAAAAAGCGTAAAATAGATTTAACTGTGTCAAATTATTTTTTTTTTCTTGCGCGTGCCGGGGGGGGGGGGGGTGGCGAAGTTATTTTTTCCGGAGGGGGTCCGCGGAGGTCTGAAGTTCGGGAACCTCTGTCATAGAGCCTGAAATACATTTTTAGGACCTTTATTTTTTAAAAACAACATGGGAAGGACCCAGAATCAGTCTAAGAAATCTTTCATCCCTTTAATAGGCAATTTACATGAAATTTTAGCTAAAAAAAATAATTACAAAAAAAAACTAATTCGAAATTAAAATAAAAAGTCATAGGTGAAACCCCCAGGGCTCGAAGTAATTTTGTACAAAATTTCAAGTGCTATGGGATCTCCTGGACTTAGACCCGCCACAAACATCCTTTCATGGTTTTTTTTTTTTTTTTTTTTTGACATTACTTTTTTTCCCCCGATTTATATAGAAAACAGAAAACTAGAGTAAGGAAAGCTTTAAAAAATTATTTTAGCAAATATTAATTTTCAATATAAAAAAAGAATTTATCAAATTAATTTCAAAAGACTATATATCAAAATTCTTCAGAATAAATAAACAATGGTCTTCGAAATGAGAGAGAGAGAGAGAGAGAGATGATAAAAAAGGCAGGATAAAAAAAATTTTTAAGGACTTGTTCAAAAAAAAAAAAAAAAAACGCACCTTGTCGAAATAATTCAGAATTTTGGTTCAAAATTAAGCTCTTTAGAGAGCCCTCTGCAACAGATCACTGAAATCAAGCACTTTTAAGGACCCGTGGGAACTATGAGTCAAGCAATTTTACTATTAACTAGCAAAAATACCCGGCGTTGCCTGGGTCAGTAATAATTATTAGAAAAAATCGTTACTTGCTTTTGTTTTCTGTTTTAAGTAAAAGAATTTAAAACACATCTTTTTGACGTGATTAAAAATAGAGTTTCTTCCTTACCCATAAAACTAAAATAGCAATAAGTATAAAAACAAAGTAGTATTGATTTAGAAACGAAAGCACTATATTTAAGCATATACAAATTTAAAAAACATGAAATTAATCTTCTCATGTTTAAAAAGATTAATCTGTTGATACTTTTTTTTTTAACATGGAGTCTAAAACCTTCTCTGTATGGCTAATGAAGTACGAAGTGATTAAAAAAAAGTAGCTGCGCTCGTAATCCCCTTATACTTGCTTTAGTTATTTCGGGAAATTTCAATCATTGTGGCTCTTGGTGCGATTTTACCGAATTTGCGAAAGTCATTTCGAGGTACCTTCGATGATGCTCCCCCATTCTTTCCTTACTTTGTAAAACGATATGATATTAATTTTCGTTACAGAGATATCGTCGCCAGATGCTGAGACATTTTTGGTCACCATAAAATGGCGCTAAACAGTTTCATCCGAAATGTTACCAAAATAAGTAATAAAATTTGGTGATTGTTTGAAATTGTGCAAAAAGGAAAATTAATGGAAGTTTTTGTGCTGTTTATGGATTTGCCTAATTTAGTTGCTGGATTATTTAACACAGTAAAAAAAGTCTTTTGAAAATTCTTTGATTGGCGATATTTTGTTTACATGGTGAAAGCTGAGAAACATTATGACGTAGTCTTCGGCTTCAAAAACAGCAACGTTGAAAAAACTGCCAAATGCATCAGCTACGGAAATCTTTCTGCAAAAATTTTGGCGATCTGCTGGTTGTTTGGATAATGAGTAAGTGTTCAATTAGCATAAATAATAATAAAAACCATTAATTACTTTAAAGTTCCGTTTAAATGGAAAATCATCAGCCAAATCATGTATTATTTGCCAATCTTGTGCAAAAATCTTACTTCAAGATTTGACTTGAGAAAAGCCTTGAACAATCACGAAAAGCAAAGAAAGTCAACAATACAACAATTGTCGCTATCGACAGGGAGTTGAGATGATACACTAAATACTGTATTGAGTTGAGGAAAGCCTTCGAACATGGATCTAAAAAGCTCATAACTCGTTTTTTATTCTACTTAGAAATTTCGAACAGGTGCCATCTTCAGCAGAAAAATCAGAGCTTTCGATGGACATATAATGTAAATATGTGCAAGTATTTATTCATCCCAATATTAGAGAATTTATACAAAAATTGTGTTCTATTGCCCCCCTAAGGGGGTTTTGCCCCCCATAACGGGACGAAAACTACCCTATGTGTTATTCTGATGCATAAGCTATATTATTGTAAAGTTTCATCAAAATCCGTTCAGTAGTTTTTGCGTGAAAGAGTAACAAACATCCATACATCCATCCATACATCCATCCATACAGACAAACTTTCGCATATATAATATTAGTAAGATAAACCAATAAACCGTGAGTATGAATACGTCATCTATGTTATAGTAGCAAGAATATTGTTGCAAGTATGTAATGCATTGCATTTAATCATTTGCTAAAAGCAACTATCGTTCAAAACTAATTTAATCTAAGTTTTATCTTTTGGGTCCCAATTTTGTGAAAAAATAAAATAGTTTTGTGAATTTTCTTGATTTTTGTGTAAAAGAAATTACTGTGAATTTCCATTTTTTTCCTGGAAAAAAGTTATATCAGGAAAACGTTTCAATGCATATAACATTTAAAAATCTGAATGTTTAGGATGTTTCTTTTCTCAGAAAAATCTCTGATATGCATACTTTTTCAGAAGCTTTTGCTGAAAATACGGACTTGTCATTACCAAATTCGATCATAGTTGAAATCCATGATTTCCCATGACTGTGTGACATCCTGTGAAGTGTACATTTAACTAAGAAGTATTTGGTCACTAAAGCAAAATAAACCAGCTGAAATATTTGCGACAAATTCGGCCTTAGTTTAAAATAAGTCTTCAAGGTTGAAAGAGTGCTTTTATGATAAAGGTCAAGACTTTAAAATTTTCTAGGTGGCTAGTAGTCAAAACTTAAGTGGCCACCACTATCACGAACTTTTGAAGTACAAAAAGGGGAGAGGGGGGAGGGGGTAGTTTTTACTACTTTCATAAAAAAGTAAATAAATATCAGGGCTGCAAAAAAGCCGGCCTTTTCTAAAAAGGTCAGGCCGACCGGCTTTTATTGAAAAAGCCAGTCTTTTTTGGCCTTTTTTGGAAAAAAGCCGGACTTTTTTGGCTTCAATAAATCATGTACTATATTCTTCATAATAACGATCTCCATACATTTTAATAAGCTAACAAATGTCAATTGAAGTAGTAAAACAATACGTTTGCTGAAAGTAAAATAATAAAAAGAATATATATACACAAAAACTGCAAATCATTTCTGACAAAACCCTTATGCTTTGGTTGGATTGTCCTCCACCTAAGCTGATGTCTTTTAACACTGAAAAAATAGCTTCTCTGTAATCTTAAAACACATGTATGCAAAAATTTGCCTTCTATCATGCCTTATTACTGTTGTTATTGTTTTTACCAATCTTGATGTGCATTTGTAAAGCAGAACTTAAGTTCTGCATTAATTGAACACCGTATTTTAGATTTCTGCTGCTGTGTAGATTAATACCATAATATATGTGAAAACGAAAACTAAATGACATACAATAAGTGGTTTAAACCAAAAAAAATCGTCTTGTTTTTTTCTCCAGGTTAAAATCAGACAGACCTGTTTTAAGTACTTCCTTCTTCCCATAAACAAGTACTTCCAAAACCCAATAACTATTAAACTACCAGTTCCTGCCACTATACTGCCCAAAGTAAAATTTTTTAAAAGACTTATTGCAGTTATCAGTTGGTTCAGTTCGCAACTATTTATGTTATCTACCTATTAACAATTGTAGATCAATATATCATTACCATATAATTTAAATTCATTCACCAATATGGTCTTGTTGGTTTTCTTATATATTCTTATTTATATAGGAAACTATTTTTTCTAAAAATGTTTTTCACTTTTCTTCAGAAAATAAGAAACAGTTTTGGTGACTAAAAGAAAAGGTATAAGTGCTATTTAAAGTCTGAACGAAATGACTGGTATGACTACAGCAGTGTCATGTGATCTTTAGAATTTAACTAAAATTTATTTATCATCATTTAAATTCCATTGAACTTGACTAGTTTCTTAATATAGAGCAAGGTTGTATTTTTTTTTTTTTTTTTTTGTACTGAACAACGTTATTTAACAACTACTAGATTTTTATTCTTGTTTCATTGAATTTGATTTAATACAGTAGCAATTGCATTAAGGATACAAAGATAATTTCATTTTGATTTAATTACAACAAAAATACCTCCAAAAAAATTTTTTCTTAAAAAAGTCGGCCTTTTCTAATTAAAGCCGGCTTTTTTAAAGCGGTTTAAACCGAAAAAAGCCGGCCGATCTTTTTTGGCCTGGCTAAAATCGAACAGCCCTGAATAAAACCATGCACATTCGAAAAGAGAATTACTTTTTCCCCTATAAATTTACAAAAACATGAATTTTGGAAAATTTAAAGTTAAAATTGGTTTTAAATTGCTTCAAAATAAAAAAATTATATAGCAAACCCTACAGAGCAATGAGGATCAAAAGCAATCGTGCAGATAAAATTCTACTTTTCAAGAAACTAATTAATTTTTCAAAATACACATGATTTATGATATTTTGCGTTATTTTCAATAGTTTTAAGTTGAGACCAGCATTTAATTTTGTTTTTGGAAATTTAGCCAATTAATAGTCTTGCCTACTTAGATCTTGCAAATCACCAAACATGGTGACTACATGAAAAATTCAAGAATATATTTTTGATTTTGTTGCATAAAATTAATTATAAATAGTTAAAAATCCTCAAAAAACTACAATGCGGATGAAGTATTTAGTTTTTAGCATATTAGCGTCTCCATACCAATAAGGATAAACTAATATTCTGTAAAAAAAATTTGAAAGATAAAAATTCGGGTTTTTCAAGAAATTAAGAGTTATACAAAAAAAAAGAAAAAAAATTACCGCCCATTTTGAATGATTTTCAATAGTTTGTGTAACAATAAACATTCAATTCCGTTTCTGAAAACATAGGCACTTAAAGAGTCTTGCCTACATCCATCTTGGGAATGATCAAAAATTGCGACTACACCAAACATAAAGATCTAGATTTTCATTTGTACCACACAAATAATTAAAAAATAAAAAATCATCATGAAACCACTATTTAGTTGAAACACTATAGTTTTTAGTCATTAAGAGGAAATTCTTTTTTTTTTTATTTCACAAAAAAACTATTTAAAACAATCCAAAAAAAAAAAAATTTATAGCACATTTCGCATTATTTTCATTAGTTGGCAGTTCATCCAATTCTGTTTTGGTGTCATAAACTTAAGTATTTTGTTTGATTCCATCTTGTGGATGACCAAACATGGTGAATACATTTCAGGTATACTGTCTGACCATCAATTACATAAAAAAGGCTAATATCCGATTTAGAGGCGGAAATGGACGTATCTATTAGTTTATAGGGATGTTAGTTGGTTTGTTTCAGATGTGCACTTTTCCCTCTCTATTATTTAGCCTTGGTTTCGTAAAAATGAAAATTTGCTCACAGCAGCACTTTTTAAATCTAAAGTATATTCGATCCATATTCTCACGGCAAAAATTAATTGATTTATTTATTTACAACAAAGTTTAGGGCTTACCATTTTGCTTGTACGTTCCTGAACGAAATGAAAATATTGTATTTTCTTTTTGCTGTTTCCATGGTAACAATTTTTGTTTCTCTTTATTTTATTTTTGAGAATGCAATAAATGAATAAGGCACTAGTGGCATTATAAAGCACCTGCATCAAAATCCCATTGTTATTTTCCCTTCTCCCCTGCTAGATTCATTCAGATGGAATCGTCTTTACTTGGCAGATTGTTGAATTACATACAATCCGTGGTCAAACAGCAGCTGAAATGTTGAAGTATCTAACTAATCTTTCCGGTAACAAAAAATAAATAAATAAATGAATAAAAAAACAAAAAAAAAATTTAAAAAAAAAAAACGATCTTCCCCGATTGACCCTATGAAAAATTATTTCATCATGTGAAATTTTGTGAATGAGCAACTTTTACGATGTGGAATTTCAGAGATTGAAATTAACAGTGGTCCACTGGTCCGAGACCACAAAAACATCCATCAGACTAGGGGCGGATACAGACTACCATTTAAGGGGGAGCGGGTCATGCTGAAGAATGACTCCTCTGTTCCTACAAACGAATTTCTGTTGTGAGTGCAAAACATTTTTGAAACTGCTTGGGAG
The DNA here is from genome assembly GCF_026930045.1 of Uloborus diversus. Taxonomy (NCBI): domain Eukaryota; kingdom Metazoa; phylum Arthropoda; class Arachnida; order Araneae; family Uloboridae; genus Uloborus; species Uloborus diversus. Next base: position 166,900,209 of record NC_072731.1, on the reverse strand, counting down.
TCAATAAAAACACTGAATTGGCAAGGAATAATGCACCAAATAAGGCAAAAACATTAGTAATTAATTTCATAAGCAATGAAAAGTAGTATTTTACATGTTTACCAGGGGTGCAAGTGGAATCAAGTAAAATTTTCTGAAGACTGGAAAATTTCTGGAAGCTCGACCCCACCCCCCATCTTTCCTCGCAAAACCTCTTCAAATATGCATACAAAAGTCATTGAAAAAAAAAATAAGTTTTTTTTTTTTTTTTTTTTGTTATTATTGTTTTTCAGTTTTAGAATGCTACAGACCAAATTTTTCGGAAACCGCAAACCAAAATTTTCGGAAATGTCAAACCACAAGCACCCCTGATGTTTACTTAATTTTTTAAAAATAAATTTTAAAAAATTCCCCAAATTGTTGGAACAATGTTGACGTAAAATGGTGTAGACGTTTAGGGGGGAGGGGGATGATCCCCCTCTGCAATCTGTGCCGGCATCGTACCAGTAGACAATAAATTTTAGTGGTCCATTGGACCAGTGAAGTTTTACTCCTGTTTTCTTTTTAAAATTTTTTATAAAAGTATCATTTTTTGAAACTGTTGAGAATGTTTGCGTCTTTATTTAGAATTTTTAGGTTTCTTACAGCATTATAACATATTGTTTTCTCCATCCTACTGCCTTCCTCCCAAAGCAACAAAACAGATAAAATTTTCTTGGCTTTGTTCCTTGACTAGGATTGGTGAACAGAAAGCTTTTTCTTTCTTCTCTTCTCCAGACATGTCCGTTAATTGATTCCATTTATCATATTAATTTGCTTGTACATATTTTTTTCCATAACTGCTTCTTATTTAAAACCAGGATACAAGAATGGACCACTAAAAGTGTGTACGGACAAGTGAAATTATGTGAAGGGGCCCAAGGGGTGCTTCTCCCCGTAGGGCAAAGGAGCACCTCCCCTAAATATCACAAAGACCATACAAAAGAAAGAGTCTCCCAAAAAAGTTAATACCCCTCAAAACAGCCCCTCCCCCTTGAAAATTTCAATGGCGCAGTCTGTGCCATGATCCCCCCCCCCAGGTGGGTACCCCTGAAGGGGCTGCTTTTATGATGCAAAATTTTGGGAAGGTGCTGCAAAGTAGACTCAATTAAATCAATCCCTGATTACGTAACACTTCTCCAACCGTGCATGCAACGTGGAGGAGCTTACCGATCGGAGGTAAAAGAAACATTCAGGGACTGCTGGCCTTAAAAAATATTTCGATCGTTGCATTACAAAAATGAAGATTTTACAGAACTAATAATTGGGATTCATGCTGGAAACCTTTGTATTTAGTTATTTTAATTGGTGCAATGCTGTGGTCCCTAAAATCTTTCAAACTAAATTTAAGGAGTAAAAGAAAAAAAAAATGCTTCAGATATCCAAGTTTATACTTTATTTATAAATAAACATTAATTACATTTTTTTTCTTTCTCATGACTTCAATAAAAATTTCTTAAAACCTGGTGATGTACTATAAGAAAATAAAGCTTCATTTGTGCTCACTTCCTCTTCATCAAGGTGATCCTAAAAATAGCATAACTAATGAAATAAACTGCGTGAATAATACAATAATAGTTATAATAAACATTCATAAAACATAATATCAACAGAGCTATTGTAAAAATATCACTTAAAAAGTTTTGTTGGATATTAACATCCATAATGTTTTAGTGAAAATTTAGCTCTAAACACACATATACAGTAGAGTTTCCAATCCCGCGCCGAATTCAGTCTTGCAGGATTTCGGGATTGTAAGGAGCAAGTCCCGTGGAATTGACTTTATTCTTCTAAAAAGTTAATTTTAATGTCAAATTGAAAAGTTGTACATTTTAGGAAGGAGTTTTTGTTACTTAAATTAGTGGTTCTCCCGAACTCCATACTTCAATTGTAGAGCACTATAAAGTAGGACTCAACAGATGCTAACATGGGCAAAACATCTTCCCATCACCCCTGAAAAACATCTAAATGCCGATGTTTTTTTGGAAAAGAAGGGGAAAAACCTAACTTTTATTTGTCTAATTTTTATTGCATAGTTAAAAGTAAGTACAGCATAGGGCCCAAAGCCAGGCAGCAACAGGATCAACACCAATTTTGGATTTCGGAGCATGTTGAATTTTGGGACAGTACCAAAATTTTCCCAACATTCATGACAGGCACTTATCAAACAATCACTTTGTTCAGAGTTTTAAGAATTTTATACCCTCTTGAATTGAAATAATTACCGCATATGTCATACTTGCCAACCTTCGAAGGAAAAAAAACAGGAGATTCCACTAGAGGTACATAGGTGATTCAACAGCGACATATCTTCACAACAAAATAATTAAATTATGCTTTTAAATAACATGAATACTAAATTCAAAGTGAAAAGGGAATTTTTTGCAGATTTAAGCTAATTAGTAGCAGCAAGAAAAATATACAGCAAAGGAAAAACCAAATAATGAGTGAATTTGCTTAAAGTTTCGTACATTCCAGTCTCTACCAAAAAAGTAGCTACAAAAATTTAATTACTAAAATCCGAAAAAAAAAAACAATATATAATGAAAATAAGATACAAAATAAGTAGGTGTAGGATAGCAAATGTTAAAATAACTTCAAACTTTCAAAATAATTGAAACATTTTCAAGATGCAAAAAGTATTGAAATCTACTGCAATTTTCGGCAACGCACATGCTTCGTTGAACATGCAATGTGGAAAGCTTCCAAAAAATTAATTTTTACTAAATGAGTTATTAATTGAAAAAATTCTTATTCCCTTACTTTGGTAGACTAGAAAAGGGCATCATCTATTGAGAAGAAAGTAAACCTATTTGATGATTGACTGAACAAACTGTAAAAACGGGAGAAAATCGTAAAAAATGGGAAATCGGGTGATGGAAGCAAAAAACAAGAGTCTCCCGTTAAAAACAGTAGAGTTGGCAAGTATGCATATGTTAACGTGTTAATCCAGCAATTTTGTACAAAAAATGAGGTTCAAATTTGGGGGGTCACCCTATGCCGGGCGATAAAATTTCCAAAAAATTTTCTTCCCGAAAAAAAATCGAAAACCTCGTTATTTCCCCCGATTTTTGACTTAACTTTGTTAACTTAACACTTAAGAAATAAATACCCTCATACTCTGACATTGCAGCAAAAGTTCTTTCGTAAGTGCGAGAAATGCGGAATTCATGGTTTGTATGGTAATTAAAATCACTTAAAAGTTCATATTTTCCTTTTCCACTCTTAAGGCCAAAAAGGAAGACTAGCTTTTTCACTGAAATCTGTATTTACAATTTTATAGTTTGTCGCCTTAAAGTTTTTTTTTTTTTTTTGGGGGGGGGGGGAGCTTTGATGAAAATGAAGTACATTTCCTTAATTCTATATTCAATTTTCCCCTTGATTATATTGTCACAAACTAACTAAAATAATTTCTCTGCAGCTATTAAGGGGAGTGGCTAAAGTAAACGAAATCACGAAATTTAAATATTACTGAATTCTTTCTAATACTATTGAGTGTTAAAAAAATGTTCAAAAAAACTACATAAATGCTTTTATTCTTTCAAGCCAATTATATCTTTCCGATAACAACATGCGTTTCATTAAAATTCAGGATTTGTGAGCAGCAGCGAGCAGGGTGTGGTGCCCCTAGTTGTTGCAAATCACTTATCTAAACACGTATTGTTTGTGACAATTCTTCAATGCCACGCAAAGTTTTATTTATTTAGTTATTAATTTTTATTTAAAAAACCTCACTGGTCCAAAATATTTTTTTGACGTTTCTTTAATGGAATGCGGGTTGTTGTTTTTTTTTTTCGCTAAGAAAGGAAAAAACCCTTCCAGGTCCAAAATTTCAATTCTGAAATTTTTATCAGTGAGAGAATAGAATGTAAAAAAAGAAGGGGGGGGGGGGGGGATCACCGGTTCGCTAACATGTTTCAAAAGTTTTTGCTAGTCCGTGGGTCACAAAAGGTTAAGAAACGCTGTTTTAGAGAACGGTGTTCGGTAATCTTTTTTATCTAGGAAAGAAAGCTTTTTTAAGCTAGGAAAACTTGCTTATCAATTTTTAAAGAGAAAAAAAGCATGTAACATTAAGCATACATTGGTGTACAGTGCAAAAAGTAAAACTAAATTTTTAGCAAGAAATTTAGAACTTACATTTGGGTACTTAAGACCAAAAAGAAATATTTCAACAATAATCCCTGATTTCTAACACTGGTTGTGATTAACTTGTTTTCGGATTGCTTTAACTAGTTTTATTAAAACTTACACATCTATAACATTTAAACTAATTATTATTATAAATAAAACCAATAAAAATCAGGATAGCTTTGGAATTACTTTTTAATCTGTTGAATGGCATACATTTAATGTGAATTCAAAATTTCTAGAAAAATTACTTTAAAGACAAAGATCATCTCTGTTTTATGATTTTCTCAGCATTAATTTATTTTCGAACAGTTTTTTGATCAATCATGAGTTTTTTTGGTACTGGATAATTTATCACTTTATGCTATATTATACGCATATTTAAGCTCTTTTTTAGACTTAACTATATTGTGATGCTTAAATATTTTTTAATAGGAGTAAATCCTATGTGGTTTTATGTCGAAAAATAAGTGAAAAAAAATGTAAAACAAACCCCTAGAAAAAAAGGCTCATTTTTGATATATTTTTAAATATTTTAGGGGAAATATCCTCATGAGTCCCCCAAATTGCTCCAAATGTTCATACTTTTGAGTTTTGCACCTCTTTAGCGCATCAAAAGAATATAAATGGTTAATATAATGCTCGCTTCTCCTTCGAATAAAAAAAAATGGCTATGGAACTGTCAAATTAGGGGGTGCCACTTCCAAAAAGTGGGAAGTGATGGGGGAAAACAGTGGTTATATTTGGATTCAGGGGCTCATTTTACATAAGAATCAGCAATAACAGTGTCAGAAGCATTTTGAAGGGTTTTTTTTTCTTTGAGTTTTCACTTTGGAGTTACATTAATAAAAAAGTATGTTGATTAAATACGCATAAATTCAAAGATATTTCTCTTTATAGTGAATAAAAGTAAGGTTTTTAAGAAATTCTGGAAGGAAGTCTGCGGCGGACCTGCGTCCAGGAGATCCCATAGCATCTACAGCCTTGAAATTTTGCACAAAATTACTTCGAGCCCCAGAGTGTGCACCTGGGGTTTTATTTTTTTAAATTCGAATTAGTTTTTTTGTAATTGATTTTTTAAGCTCAAAAATCTCGTAAATTGCCCATTAATGCCTATTAAAGGGGTGCAAAATTACTTGCACAGATTAATATTATCTATCGTTGGAAAGGGTAGAATTTTCCGTGTTCTATGCAATTAATTTCAATGCTCTAACTTAAATACGGTGCGAGTTAGTTTCGTTTTTAGCTCAAACTGTTTTAGGCTTAGCTAAAATTTAGGCACTACGTTCTTTATTAAATCTATCAGTAAAAAGCAAAGTAATTGTAACACAGTTTTCTTTTTGACACCACTGGAAAGAGCGGCTTTTTTTAACTCCAGATCTAACTTGACCTATGGTCGAAAAACTAAGATTCTATCTCCAAAGGAAAAAAAGTTACAAGCCGTTAAAATTCAAGTTTGAATAATCTCACATCCATTAAAACATTAAAATTATTGATGTTTTATTTGGCGTTGCCATAGTTACGTCTTTTCGATTTGCATGTTTCTTCTTTCTTATTCACAAACTTTAAGGGTTTCGATTTTAACAGAAAATCTTAGGCTCAACTCAATTCAAGTATCGAGCTAAAGAGCAAAATATATTACTAGAGACCACTAATGTGAAAGCGACTTTTCAAACGTACACAACTGCAGTTTTGTAATGCTCAGGAGCCCATTGGCCCTTATGACTATGGAAGTTGGTACAAGTTATTTTGAAACTCGGGAAAGGGGTGCTCTTTGTTCCAAAGGGAGCCCATAATATGTTTTAAATCTGTTTCTTTCTAATTGACAATTTAAATCTTTGCGAATCAAATAAGATTGTGAAGCAATCTTCAGGGGTTGATGAGCATTAGCGAGCAGGGAGCAGAGCCCCGTAGTAATGCAAAAAATACCCAGCAGATTTAAATTATTGAGCAATCACATTGCTTATTGTTCTCATTTGACTGTTTTGAATTCCTATGCGTGTGATTTTATTTTCTTCCCGCATCCCTCTGCAGCACCACCGTCGACCGGCCTCATGATGCTGCTCCTCTAGCAAAAACTGTCTCCAGGTTGCGTCCATATCCTACACACACACGAGCATACATGCACATGCCTACACACATGCATACGTACACATACCTAAACACACATCCACATACATACACACACATGCATACATACACATGCCTACACACACATGCATACATACACACCTAGACACACATACACACACACACGCATACGCACACACACATGCATACACACACACTCATGCACACACACGCATACACACACACTCATGCCTGCACAGACGCAAACACACTCGTGATTGCGAAAAACATAAATTGAATATAAGATGTCAAAATTCAAATTAATTATTTTTTTTTACCTCTTCATCCTTATGGGAGCTGTTATATATCCTAAAGTGTGGCTCAACCCAGCATTTAGATCTGAAAATATAAATATTTTACTACACTTAGTATTTTAACAAAAATGCAAGTTATTTACATCGCTAATTTAATGGACCAGCCTTGGTGGATGGGATTTTAGTGGTATGAGTTGCACATTTGCATAAAAATTTCTAGGGTTTAATAGATCACACTGTTTGATAGATGGATCAAATTTTTAACTTTTTTTTCAAATTTTCAATGTAACTTGCACTTGTTATAATTTTGGTTCATGATAGCATTATGCATACTTAAAAAATAGGCAGGGTTCATGCTAAGAATTTTCCAATACAGTGAAAATACTTCCCTTCTTTTGTTGAAAGGAAGTTTCCTTTCTCAACCCTTTAAGCATGTCGTCGAAAGAAGCAATGTTTCCCACTACCAGGCTTTGCAGGAAAGCAAAAAATTCAAGGAGACTGGCAGATACATAGCCTGACCCCATGGGAAAAAAGTATCGTATCCCCCCTATGAGACACAAGAATTTTTTTCGGCCCTTGTAAAGGACTTTTTAATTTCATGAACGGCTAGCTTAAAGAAAAGTTTGCCTAGCAATGCCAAAGGAATTTCTTTCTCTTTTGTTTAAATAATTGTCTAATATCCTGAGTGTCCTCTATTCAGAGCAAATTATACGGAGAACCTATATTAACATACTGGGATTACAAGAAATGTCCGTAAAGAGAGGTTTTACTGTACTAGTATATTAATATTTTTTTAAAAATATCTTTCGAAGGTATTAATTTTCTATGCAGATACATTTATTTTAAAAGTATGTTTACAAAACGCCAATCAAGACTGCAGAAGTGAGTTGAATGCAACTTATTAGCCCCAAAGCAAAATACTTGACGATGTATGACGATGGCAATGTAAAATCATTTGACCAAAATTGTTCAGCAAGTACATCAAGCATTGTATACACATGCAACCAACATGACCTTTTTCACAAATCGGGAGCCTGAAATCAAAATCATATCATACAGGTTTTTTTTCTTTCAGTTTTTAAAATTTCACTGTTGCTATGCATTTCTGTGCAACCTAAACTGATTGAGATTCTACAAAATGCTTTCTAAAATGCATAGAAAGAGTCAAGATACAAAATTTTGTTAATAAATAAATTACTAAAATAATAAATAAAATGAGTCTTTGGGTAGCAAATAACAAAACACTTCAAAACTTTCTAAACAATTGAAATATTTTTAGAATGCAAAAGGAGTGAAATATCAAACAAGACAACGCAATTTTCGGCGATGAACATGTTTCAATGTTGACATGTTTCCAAAACTTACGTTTATGGAGGAAATTGCAGTCGATGAAAGTCAATTGGGGAAAATAAGGAAAAGAGGAACCAAAAACGCTAGAAAAATCAGAATATTTTCAGATTTAGAATATGAAATGTCTGCAGAAAATCTGCAGAAGCAGCCCATTTTCCACATACTTCATTAACTCAAGATAGATCTTTGCACACATTCTGCAGATTTTTTAAGTTCTAAGTGAATCTAAAGTTCTTGCAGATGACTTACCGATTTTTTTGCGAGCTTTACGCCAAATTATAGTAATTTCCGAGAATTTTTGATTTTCTTTTAATTTAAAAAAAGCTGCAGAATTTGTGCAAAATTTTATCTTGAGTTGCAAGGTATTTGCAGAAAATCTTCAGTTTTTGCAGAAATTTCACAGAAATCTAGAATTTTTGCAGAAAACTTGACTGAGTTCTCTTCTTACATTTGAACAGAATTGTTCTGCAGCTCAGGCATCTGTTTGCAACATACATTGAAAATTCAGTAGTATTCTGCTTTGGGGCTTATTAGCAGTAATAATAGCAATAGATTTAACATGAAAATTAATTAACAATAATACAAAAGAAATTATGCTTACTTTTTTAACAAATAGGGATCAAATGGGAAAAAAGTTCGCACCATGGATCCAACAACACTTCCAGAATTATTTTCCCAAGCATACAACAAGTTTCGATTATTCTTCTCAATTATAGGATAAACATAAGAAATCTGATAATTTCGTGCAATACTTGCAAAGTTTTGTACAATAGTTCTATCACAATATCTTAGGGGATTTAGCCGACAGGAAACAATTCTATCAAAGTTCAATGACCTAAGAAATTCATAACCTGAAAATAAACACATATTGTTTAATTTATGATCAAGTAAAAGATTGTTATATCACGTATTTGTCAAGATACATATAAGAAACTCCCAATTACCTGTGGGCAGAGATTATCTTCTTTGTGAGCTATCCCCTGTCTTACATATATAATTTTTAATGATAATTTGTGAAATATAGTCAAGATAAAAACAAGTTGAAAGGATAAACATAGGTATGACCAGCAAATGTAGAACTCCTTCGATGCATGTTACAACTCTAGTTCACATATTGAGACTTTTTTGTAAAAATTTTAAGATTACTGTCGAAAAAGTCACAACTTAGTGTTTAACCCCTTGAGGACCAGCGCTCGGAAAACGAAGCGCAGCTACGGGACCGAACGTTCTGAAATGGAACGCCGCCATCGGCCCGAGCATTTACAGCAGTTAAGCCTAACTGAACAAAAATATTCATATAAAATCAGCATCTCAAAATAATGGCTTGAAATTTTAATTTTGTTTAAACAATGTACTACTGATTACTAATTACTAATATAAAGACTTTTACATTATTAGAAGGAACGAAATAAGTAGAATACTAAAACTTTAACCATGTGCACAAAATTAAATGATATGTGCACAAAAACAAAGTTAGAGTTTGACATCGTGAGTGTGGAATCAAAGAAAAAGAAATGTAGCAAAAAAATATGTTCCTTATATAATTTTGATTAAAACAACTTAGGTCAACGAATTTAAACTAGTTATATTTCCCACGCGAGAAGTTTCAAAACTGCTTCATAATTCACTCGAAAACATTCCCTTTCACTCACTTCGCTAATCATTTTTATTGCAGTTTCCCATCCCCAAATGAAAAAGAATAAATACAGAAGAACAATATCAGAAAGGATTCAAAAATAATCATAAACTTCAGGCCTCTTGAACTCATTCCTGTACTCTCATTGAACGGGGAATCCAAAAAGTCTGGAACACATACGCGAAAATATTTTAACCTTCCTTCCCTCCCCCATAATTTATTCAGCTAGATGTATATCTCTTTCAATTACTCGTAAAAAAAAGAGAAGCAAAGATATAAGCAAGAGCAATTGAGACCTCATAAATCATATGCGCAGAGCAGTGATTCACTGTTGTTTACATAAAAAAAAAAATCTATCCCATTGAGAGGCCCAAATAAGAAACTAAAGCGTGTACATGAAGGTCAAATACCATGTGACTCGAATATGATCAAAGTTATAGCCATTTAGCGCCATCTAGTATCATTTAAAAATTCAATTCAATCGTTCCATTTCGAGAAAGCATATACGTGACGCTGGGACTACAGCGTCGATCAGAGCGCGTAGCGGATAAGTGACGCTGGGCTGATAGGAGAGGAATCGTTGCGTAGCGTCCGCGTGACGCTGGGTGCGAACGGGTTAACCATGAAAATTTAGAGATAAAAACTGCCAAACTTCCAAAATTTAGACTTTTCTTTGATTCCAATCACTGCCATTCCACTGGTTCCAGATTGTTGCAGTTCCACTGCATTACAAACATTAATAAAACTATTAAAAAATCCTTTTTTGTACAGGTTTTCCAGAAATTTTACAGATGATTACATCTTCCAATAATTTGCTAAATTTAGCATTTTTAAATGTGTACAAAGGGATGATTTTTTTTTTTAATTACCATTTTTAATAAGACCAGTCTAGGTTGCTGTATACTTCCTAGTATAATCCTTCCTCCTGCACTATATACTGTACATTCAGTACTTATTAAGAATTTTGATGTAATAACAACACTAAGTAACGATGCAAGTAGCTGGTAAGTAAAATTTCTAAAAAGTACCAAATTTTAGATGATCACAAATTTCAAGAAACTTTTTTATAAAATCAATCAGCTACAAAAATTATAACTTAAATTTTTCAAACAAACTTTTGACGATAATTATTATAGTAACTAAAATGCCAATTATATGAACATTATAACTAGCTTTATAAGCTGGCGATTTTATCTTCAGCCAGACGTCTAATACTTCATAAGATGCATAGAGTCAAATGAGAACTGATAACTCACATTTGTTGATTTGATTGTTTGTTATTGAATACACATATATACATAGCTAAAATAAATGAAAAATTGCGTCAAATATTCATTTCAATACAGCACCTCACAAATTTGCACAATCTGTATTTTTTAATTACAATTTAAAACCTTATTTCGATGAATAAAATAGGACATTCTCACTAAGGTGCCAAATTTCAGTAACAAAGAGTTATAAAGTAATAACAACACAAAGAAATGATGCAGGTAACTCAGGTAACTGGTTTGCATGACCAGATTAAGGCATGGGCCCAGGGCACCAAGATTTGGGAGCACCAAATTTGCAAGTAACGTCATAATCACACTATAACAAGACGTAAATATTAAATTTAGAAAAAAAAACTCTGATTCACAAATTCCAAAACTACTCCAAGTTTAGTCTGTATTTACACTATTTAAAGTTAAGTCTTAGATATTTTTGATATTTATAGTTTATTGCAACGGGCAAAATTTGATAACATCTTATATTACAAAGTTCAATTATAGTGTACATTTCTACAATTCTGTGTAGATATCACTTCTAATTTTTATAATGTATATACAAGGTGCGTTCCATAAGTAATGCGACCAAATTCATAAAAAAATCATTTATTGGATATATTCATACAAAGAATAAAAAATCCTCCTCTTACGTTGATACACTTTTTCAGTTTGGGGTCAAAATGTCTCCACCGAAATGTCGCGGCCAAAATGTTGCCGGTCCAAAATGTCACCCGTCCAAAATGTCAGTGGCTCAAATCGTCGCCAGGCCAAAATGTCGCGGGGGTCCAAAATTTCGCCAGTCCAAAATGTCATTGGTTCAAAATGTCGCCAGTCTAGGAGGTCGTCATTCAGTTGGTAAGAAAAATGTAAATGTACAAAAATGCTGTTCAACATCAAATTTGTGAATAAATGGTAACTGCCTTTAATGAACGTCTCCATTAAAATTGGGACTGGACTAAAGTAGTTTCTTGATAAATTCTAAAAAATTTCTCCCGTTTTGCTTCGTAACTCTTGGCTGTTTTTCAGCAGGAAAATTTAGAATACAAGCAAATGCACTTTTCCTTTTTTACGTAATTTTATTTCTTTTGACTCGCTATCTACCAACTGTAAAAAGTTCTGACAGCATTCAGTTCTGACGTTTGCTGAATTGTTTTGTACTTTTCTTCCAGAATAGTGCGTTTGTATATTTCCGTTTTTTTTTTTTTTTTGCGGCCATTCTACCTAAAAACTTGTAGTAAGAATTAGAACGATAACTGCAAGTACCCATATATAATTTAGGTCTGAGCATTTTTTTGCGTCAATTCGTTCAAGATAGTGGAACAACTGAAAGATTTCATCGATATAAGTGAATGACATTTCTCAAGAAATGATGACCGGAATCAAATAAAATGTGGAAGCAGCAGGTGGACAGATGTCAGAGCTAATAACACCAGTGGGTGGAGCAATAGAATTTTTTTTTCCTTTCTTTTTTATTATTTGTGACTGATATATCTCAAGAAGTAATGCAAGGATTCTGACAAAGTTCGGTCTACGGGTTCATTTTAAAGGGTGAGTTGCTTATTTATTTTTGGCTTCGATCATCCCAAAAGGATGCTGCACAGAATAATATAATAATATTCCTTGTTTTGTATGACTGCTATATTTCAAGAATTAATGCAAGGATTAATTTTAAAAAAAAATTGGTATACAAGTGAAACTAAACAAAGCAGGCCTTATTTTCGTTCTAAGTTGAGTTTCGTCATTGTTTACGTGAGTCAGCGTAATTAAATAGCAATGAAAAATAAACTAACTTTAAATGTATCACTCAAGACAGAGAGAGAGCTTGAGCAAGATATCAATAAAGTCTAAATTAGCCATGAATTCCTTTCATTTTTGTAGCACTTTAACTATTGGGGGTGTTAAATAAAAACTGAATTAGTATTCTTATACAATTTTCGTATTAAAAATTGACTCGTTAAAACAGTGATTTTTGCCTGAGAACAATTTATTTGTTTACTATTATTATCAATATTATATTCTTTTTGAACTACAAAGCTATATAAAACTGGAACAATTAATTTTTGAAGCCTATTTTTTAAAAAGTCTAGGTCAAAATTGCTCTAAATAATCTCATTGATATCAGTTATTTCCTCCATGAAAATTTTTCTTTTCTATTTAATATTGGAAAATGTGGTTCAGCTGACAAGTGCTACTTGGCGAGCATGAAAGTATCCCCTTGAAAACCGTCAATAAAATAGCTGGTCTGAAATTGTCCCTTGATGTTCCATCGAATATTTAAATTTCATGAATGTTGATAATTGAAAACATTTGTCATCAAGTAGAATTGTTTTTCCAAAATCTCAATGAAAGACACCTGTTTTAGCAGTTATCGATTTCATTGATTTCAAAAGATTCGATGGTGAACATTTTGACGTGATTTCAGAAGTTTACTTATAAGAGATCGGAGTTCACACGGCAATAATCTGTCACATCTGTTAAACATTCGTTTTACTGTCCCAAAAAAAAAAAATCCCGGCCCCAAAAAACAAACAAATGTCCTCTCAGAGGAAGATCATGAGCAATCTTCTTAAACTTCTTCCGTTGTATTTCCAGAAAAGTTTCAGAACAGTTTGATCTTACTTTCACCAGCATTTATACGTCACTGAAAGCGTATAGGTTTTATCTTTTTTTTAATACAGTTTCTAGAGTGATGTTAATAATTCATGAGAAAATTAAATTTCATTCCGATACTTTTCTACCTTACCTCCACCCAGGTCCGTGATTAAGAATTTTTAAAGGATGGGAGGATAACGGGCTTTTTACCAATACAAATTTCATAGGATAGCAATAAAAACCACTCCTACTTGTATAAAGCAAAAAAATTATAATAATTTTTCAAAGTCAGGGCAATCCCTCCTAACCCCCTAAATGACTGACCTGACGCTACCGTAATAATGCTAGAGCAAATTTGTTATTATTTCAAAACGCTTAAAAAATCAGATCATCTATAACCTTGCCTTCTGCATTAAACAAAATTTGGGCCCTCTAATTAAAGTGCTTTGTTGGGCAAGGATTCACTTCCCTTCTATATTAATTGATTTCTCTACATAAAAATATAATAAAATCACAGCTAACTCAGTTTTTCAACCACGTGACTTATGCCCTTTCTGTTACAATCAATTCATTTTGGACACAGACATTTTGACCCAAAAGCGAAATTGAGACTGCTCCTTTATCTGTATGGTTGTTTATTTACAAAGCCAGAATTTTCCTTTGACGCGATTCTGGCTAATATGGAATATGTGCTTCTACATTGTCCAATGAGTTGTTTATTTTACATAGAAAGAATCATGTCAGAGATAATTCCTGCTGAAAAGATTAACAACTTTACAGGCAAAGAAGTGCCCTCTAAGAGGTTTAGGGTACATAATGTCGCCTTCCAAAATTTTATTTTAAGATCTCGGCATTCCAAAATATCGATATATAAAATGTAGCCATTACAAATGGTCGCTGTTTTACAATTACAATGAAGAATTTGTCTTATTATAGTGGATAATTTTAGAAGATGTTATTTTCAAGGACAATTTCATTCTTATACTAGATTTTTAAAAAGGTTTTCGACGCTTTTCTAAAAGGAATTTTGGAGTGTTGTTTCCCTTAGTATAACAAAGATTTTTTGTGACTGATGTGTTCAGATTCTAACATGATTTTCCAAGGACTATTGTATATGTAAGTGCTACAGGGTTGAAGGGAAAATGGCTGACACTTGTCCTGGGAATTTTGAAGCCTTCAACTCGAACTCCTTCACTCCTAAATCAGATTGACACCTGTTCCAACACTGTAAAAACAATTCAGATGTGTTGCTGGAAAAAAATGAGCAACTAATATGTCCAATATCTGCAAATAACATATCTTTCATAAAACAGGCATGTTTTTTGCTAAAACTCAGTAACCTCCCTGAAAATATTTTGGCATCTTTCTGAAGGGAATTTAGTAATTTCCGCGTATAAAGCCATTCGTGTCTTTGGAACCCCTTTAGAGAAAACTTCAGTAATTTTAATATAATAGCTTGGCACCTTCCTGTTTTGCCAAGAGAGTGCCTAAATCATTATTGGAAACATGACCAAAGCTAAGACAGAATTGCAGGAAAGTACCACGAATCTAACTCGACTGCAGAGCTTGCAAAGCTACGGAATCAAGAATTATTCACTTATTGGGAGTTTTGTCAATGTGGATGGGCCGCTGTAACTGAGGTAAAACTAATACACTTATTAAATACGCTCAGTTAACCTTTAAACTGGTAGCTTTAAGTATTTTTCACAACAGTGAGTAGATTGCACTTGTGCAACTTGTAGCAATTCAGGAAACTTTTTAACAAAGATATTTAATTTTCTCAGGAAGTGGATTCTCAGGACCTGTCAAATCCCGATATGTTCTATAGAAGTAATCAGTAACGTTTCGGAACTTTTTTACTGTGAGCTCTGCTAGCACTGGCAGGCTTGCGGCCTTGGAGGAAAAATGACTAACTCTGACTTTTGGAATTTCAAACCTCCGACTCCCGACTCTGAATCTGATGCTTTTACTCTAAACTCAGTTCGACTCTGATTTCGAGCCCGCAGCCTTTTTCTATAAAATTGTTCTTGTTCTATAAGGGTTTTTTAAGGGTTGTTGTTAGAATTTTAGAAAAAAAAAAAAATACTCACTGCTAAAACTCTGTTTGAGGTTTCAAACTAAAATGATCCTAATCTTAAGTTTCTATATTTTTATTTCACGCACATTATTATTGTTTTTCTTTATCACGCTCGTTGTAATTGACAAAAACAAAGGGTACCCAACATTTGATACGATTGAAAATTCCTTTAAAAGCCTTGCATATATGCTGAAATCAATTTCAAACACTTTATTTGTTGACAAATACAAGTTGAAAATTGCAAGAGATAGAAATTTGTATTCGTTGTGATTTTTCCAATCACCAGCCAACAATGAAATCGGAACAAATGTGAAAAAGAATTAGACTTGATATTAAAATGGGCTTAAAAAAGGTTATTACTCCAGCTCTATATATGGTTTGGTAGTTCAAAAAGAAAAATATATCAATGATGTGATAATAATAAATAAAAGAATAAACTGTTCTTAGACGGAATAGATCTTTCGAGTAGCAAATTTTTACTACAAAAATTCTGAAAGAATGCTTATTCAGTTTTTAATATCAGGGGTAATTAAAGTGCTACCGAAAAAGAGGAATATTTGACTAATTTAGATATATATATATTTTTTATACCATGCTCAATCACCTTCTTTCTCTTTTGCCTGATCTTGAGACGATCTAAGGGAAATATTTAAATTTAATGTTTACTTAAGTATGCTAACGATTACTCGCGCAAATAATTATGAAAAATCATTCTAAAACCGAAATAGTTCCTGTTTCCGTTTAGTTTTACTTCCATACCAATTTTTTGACTGAATCCTTGAATTATGTCTTGAAATATAGCAGTCATACAGTGGCGTACCGAAGGGGGGGGCGACGGGGGCTGTCCGCCCCAGGCCCCGCTTTGACATAGGCCCCCAAATTTCAATTTTAGGTTTTCATCAATATTGTCGCATATCTTGCTTAAACAAGTTGACTTAATAAATCATAATTTTTTTAAAGACCAAATATTTGTTCAGGGATACAATCAATACCTCTTCGGGATCAATGGAGGGTTTATGATACCCAGGCCCCGCTTTGACATAGGCCCCAAAATTTTAATTCGTTTTCTTTTTCGCCAGACGTGCCTTATGTCATGGTTTAGATAAATAAAAAGTTGACTTTTTATGTAGAATGAATATTTTCTCAGTGACTCTTGCCTAAACAAAGAGAGGGCAAATTATGTCCCACAGGCCCCGCTTTGACATAAGCCCCGAAATTGTATCTTATTTTTTCCAGTAGATCTGTCATATACATCATGATTAGAAATATTAATCAGTTACCTATATATGCGAGTATATATCATAAATTTTGTTAAATATGACTTTTTTTCATAGTGACCCGTCCTAGTGTACAAAGGCACATGAGCGCTTGGGCCACGAATTTAATGGGGGCCCCAAATTTTGAAATTAACTAAACCTATAAAAATCATTTGCTTTTATTTTGTTAAGTGCTTTCAGCAAAGCTTTATGCATTTTTTTTCCAAACAATTTATTAAAAAAAAAAAACTAATACATATAACAGATGCACATTTATAACTTTTGATCATTACAGTATACAGCTAAAATATCTGTTTTATGTTTTGTTTTGTGTATTAAGACTACGATGGTCTAGTCTTAATTCATACTCTATTTTTGAAACCAAATTCAAACATATAACCAAGAAAATCCATTCCTAGATGAGAAGTTGTCTATCCTTTGAGGCGTTGGAAAAATCAGTCGGATAAATTTTTCTTTTTACCAGCTGCACTTCTGTGGTTTTAAGTTTCGTCTCCTGCCCGAAGCTATATATAACTTCTAAGAGCAAATCGGACCCCTTCTGACTCAAGCAAAGGGGACTTCCTTTTTGCTATGCCCTTTTCGACAGCGTAAAACAGTTTAATTGGTCAATCCTTCGGGACTTTTGACCTTGACTGCATAATACCTCCTCCCATCCATTCTATACTCGATTGCAATCTTACTTGACTATGGAGAAATGAGCTGCGGCCAAGCAAAAGAAATAGTTCCTAGCCCTTTGTCCGATAATCGGGGGAAATTACGCTCTTGAATGCCGCTTTAGAAATCGGATTAGTTAGTTAAACCCACGCATACGCAAAATTTTTTTGTCTTAATTTCTGTCGAACATTAAATATT
Organism: Uloborus diversus; assembly: GCF_026930045.1. Taxonomy (NCBI): domain Eukaryota; kingdom Metazoa; phylum Arthropoda; class Arachnida; order Araneae; family Uloboridae; genus Uloborus; species Uloborus diversus. Next base: position 166,882,630 of record NC_072731.1, on the reverse strand, counting down.
TTTAATTCTACCAGCGAAGCCGCGCGGAGCGTCTTCTCCACTTCAATCAAACGCACCAGGCAAGTATAGGGTCACACCAGAGTTTTTATGTCTGAAGAACATAAAGAGCGTTTTTTCTTGTGGGTGAGATCTAGCAAAAAAGTTTTATTTAGACTGAACGTGTGAATTTCATCCTTATTTAGGTAAGCATGTTTTAAAAATAATTTTCTCTGAGATTAGGTGATGTTATCAGGTAAATAGTTCCCTGGTGTGTCTTACTCAAAGGAATAGTAAAGGTTTTTTTTTCTGTAAATGCCAATTTTTATCCTAAAATTAATTAAATCTGGAATACCTAAACGTTTCTGTTCACTGTACTTGGATGTTCAGATGCAATAAATTTTTAAGATACAATATAATTTTAGGACTTTTTTCTGTTTTTGATATTTTCTAACAAAGCACAATTTTATTAAAAATATAGTATTTACTTAATTTTACTTAAAACCATGTGTTTTACTGTGGTATTTACAATAGTGTCCGAAATCAAACCAACCCTACTGAAATATGTAAAAATGTACCATTTAAAATAATTACTGTAATATATGGTACAGTAAAACCTGTAAAGTTGACCACCCCTGTAAGTTGACCACCTGTCTAAGTTGACCGATATTTTCAGGCACAGAATTAGATCTTATCATATAATTCAACCTCTATAAGTTGACCACCTATTTAAGTTGACTACTAAAGTAGTGCACCGCAAGTGGTCAACTTACACAGGCTTCACTGTACGTACACATAGTTTGAGAAACTTCAGTTTTAATACCAGGTAGGCCCCCATTTCGAGTAGCGCCCCAGGCCCCCATCTGTCTTGGTACGCCACTGCAGTCATATTAAACAAGAAAGAGAATTCCATTGAACCATACCTCATGTATGTTTATGTAAGTAATAATATACAGAAAAACGTATGTTTTCCTGTATACTAATAATTTTATGGAATATGTATGACGTTTACAAATTAAGACAAAAAAATTTTGGGAATTTTTTCGAGGAACTTACTTTGAAAGGCAATAAGCATTCTTTCGAAACTTTTATGCTGAAAAGCATCAATGTAGGTACATTTAAATTTTTCGTATCACTTGAACGAGCAAATTTTGAACCAGCGACTTTCTGGGCTGGTGACATTTTGGACTGGCAACATTTTAGGCCGGCGACATTTTGGCTGCAACATTTTGGGTGTATACCATTTCTTCTTATGTCGAGGCGGTACTTCCATGCTTAGAAGGTATTCAGGAAGGAATGTTGTTTAGAGCCGATATAACATACACCTGGATGCTTTCAACCGTATCCCAGTGTTTTAATTTTAACCGAGGAAACAAAAAAAAATTCAGGTGAAGTCAGATCAGGACTGCAGGGAGGTTGGGGAATCAATGGAGTGTGGCTCAGGAACAGGAAGTTTACACAAATCCCGGATGTCATATTGGTGGTGGATTTCCCAAGTTAAATGCAAAACTTGATAGCATACACCGATGCTTCTGGAAAACATGGCTTGCATTACATATGGAATGCACCTTGTATATGTCATGTAATACAAGGTATGACCAAATTTAACATGTGTTGGTACAGTCGAACTCGCTTATAACGAGAGTAAAGGGAACGTGATTATAGTCGCTCATTATAACCAAGTGCTCGTAAAAAACAGGTTTGCGGAAAACATCACTCTTACTTGCTTTCAAGGCTGTAGCCAGCAGGAAAGAGGGGTCATGGCTTTAAACACCCCCCCCCCTCCCCCCTAAAAAAGTTTCGAAGTCTCACATGCTATAAAAAAATTCCCAAAAATTTCGTTTTTCAGATTTTAATTCGGCTAATATTCTTTATGTTGCACTAACAAATATCTGGAAAAACATAAAGGAAACAAAAACATCAGATCTCACAAAATAAAGAACAAATAATTGCAAGGTTCCTTTCAAAAATAACAAAAATATACACAACTGTCTGACCACTGATGAGATGGAAAGGCAAGCATCTGGTTTACAAGTGGAAAACCCACGCATCGATTACTTTTCAGGAGTGCCAATTTGACTTTCTTAAATTTGCATTAGCATCTAAATTTAGCAGAATCTGATTGAAATGAATGCAACATGTGCATCAAACTTTTTCTTTTCCACCTTATTCATACAGATTCATTTTAATTAGCAGCTTCCTAATTTAATAACAAACGTGAGCAGACAATAATTTCACTTTTTTCCCTCCTTAGAAGTATGAGAAAAAAAACCAGGGTTCAAACTGCAAAGTTTGTTTCATTAGAAATAAGCATAAAGAAAAATAGAATCAAAATTCTACATACCGGTTTTCAATTCAATTAATTCCTTGATTCGAAATGCAAACACGTAAAACACTGTCTGGCAGACGCTGTGAAAGGTTCCATGAACAGTACAATCTTGTGAAGTATGATTATCAATGTAACGATGAATCCAGTTGCACATCAATCCAAAACATGCAGTCACAGTGCTAAATAGGGTTTCAAATTACTTTAAAAATTGTTTTCTCCTTGTACATAACTGACAATATAATTTCAGCATTTAGCAGAATTCATTAATATATTATTCGCTTTTCTTTTTCGTTTTTTAAAGGCAACTATTTATTAAATAATATAATACTGGCACCCCACATGAAATATTTACAAAAAATCAAATCATAAAATGTATGAAAGAATGACTGACATATTACGTCAACTAAAATCAAACAATTAATTGTATATTACATATGTTTATAATATATGTATTAAAAAACTTGTTATAATTTTTCCCCAGCCTAGTCTAATTATTTTATCACTTACTTTCACACATTTAAAACAATGAACTCCATTTTTAGTAAAAATCAGTCTTAACAAAATACAATTAAAATACACGGTAAAAGCACTACCTTCTCACAAAACAATAATCTATTCATTAGTTTATAAAGTTATAAATCAAGGAAAATCTTCACTTTAAATGATAAAAAACTAAACTTGGTTGATTTGATGTATGCAAAAACATATATGCATTGTTAAGAAAATTTCTCTGGTGACACTGCAAGAAACATAAAAATAGGTTTCCTGCATAGAATGTGTTAAGTGAAAAATCATTTCTATAATGCTAATAAATCTAACCTGATATTTATGTACTTCGCTCTTGCAAGTAGGGACCCAATATAAAATGAAGCTATTTGTCTAAACTCTGAGCTTATATTTGGATTTTGTACTTTTTTCCATAAAAAGTCCAGAAAACCTTCATGAAGTTCTTGTTTCAGACTGCAAACATAAAACATCAGATACTGAACGTGACAGCTTCCATGTGTTGGTAAAATTACTTTGTCGAAAACAGTCAGTAATTCTTTGTACAGTTTTTTTGTGGCTTCCCAATTAAGAGTCTCAAGATCTGAAAAAGAAAAAAAAAACCTTATTAATAAAGAAAGCATAAAAAACACTGACAAAGATCTGTATGATAATTAAATTAGAACGAAAAACTCAGTTACTCAAATATCACAAAATAATTCATATTAGTATCGAGTTGTTTTCCGATTTTTATTTTACTCTGGTACTATCAAGTTTGTAACAATTTCAACCTCAAATAAGTTAAAGTAGCATTATTTTCGTAGAAACCATTCAAAGCATTTTTATGTTTTTACCTAGAACAATTTCATGTTACAAAAACTAGGCATATATTGATAACAACCAATCCAACATTTTAAATAAACAATAAATGCATTTAAGCACAACTAGAGCAGCTGTTGCAACCTTCCAATGAAAGAATTGAAAAGAAATTCCATATTTTTTTCCAGAATATTAATTATTGGTTTACTTTTTTCCAACCTTTTGTGGTCATTTTCATTTTTCCTCACAATTCCAGGTTTCTGGTGTGTGGCAACCCTGTGAAAGCAGAAAAGAAGTTTCCTTCAAACTCTCTAAATTCTGAAGAAATAAGCTGTTTTGTTGCCATGTATAAGGTTGAGCCACCTTTTTTCTAGTTTACATTTTCGAACGTAGACTTTCTCTATTTGCAGTTTTGGCATTATTAGTACATTTGTCACACATTTACTCCATTCACATGAACCTTTTCTACCCTGGAAAAACTTCTTTTAAACATTTTGGTTATTTCCCTGGTAAATGTGGATCTTTTTTCCTCCTTGCTTTCGACTTTAGTAAATGCGGTGATTTTACTAAGAATGCACTATGCGAAAAGAGTTTGTTTGCTTCCTTTCTGGGTATAGCCGCAAAGAATGCTAGGTAAAACTGCTTTCTCAGGTACAACCATACAACTTCTTTTCTAAGTAAAAGGGCGAATTTTCCAACTTTTTTTTTCTTGGAGCTGGAGCGGGGAACTACGAGGTACAAAAGTCTGATGTGAATGCAGCTATTATTATACTGCTAAACAAAGAGTGAAGAACAGAAAAAGTTATGAATATTTAGTTCAAATGAATTTGGAGCAAAGCAGCATAAATAAAAAATATCTGAGCTGTAAGTGGATCAAATTGTGATAAAAATAATTTTTTAAGAGAAATAAACTGATATATTTTGAAATGTCTGCGTAACGTAAGTGCATCATACAAGAAATCCATACCTTCAATGAAGCAAGTATTTCTGATGTATTTGAAGAGACAATCAATTATTACATCTAATGTATGAACCACAGGTTTAATAACTGGTCTTTCACTTTCATCTAGTTCCTAGAAGGAAAAAAAAAGTTTTATATATATATATATATATATTAAAGAATTACATTATAGAGGTTCGAATGTATGAAAACCATTTGAGGATGTTTGAAAAAAAAAAAAAAAAACACAATACATATTCTTTACAAATATATAAATAAATAACATATTTTGTTTTATATATATATATATATATATATATATATATATATATATATATGTGTGTGTGTGTGTGTGTGTATGTACACAGTCGAACTATGTTAACGAGGCATTTAAGGGACCATGGTTATTATTTCATATTCATATTAACTGCATTTTGTTTTATCCAATAAATTAAGTAGTTGTTAACTCAAAAGACGAAACAAGTATGAAATAAGTATTTCATGTTACGCAATATTTTACATTAAATATTCTTGCAGTAACGAATTCGACTATACTGCCGTGCTAAGCACAGATGTGGTATCTGCAGCAGAGCTCAAAATGAGGAATTGATGATTAAAGTTTTACAACTTGTTTCCTTGACTTGTGACTTTCACAGTAGTCATTTTCCTAAGTAACTTTTCTAACCTACCTAAGAGCGTATTTTTGTAAGTCTTTATTTAAAATTAATAAATGTAGTTACAACAAATTTTCTCTTCAAAATCTTTTCATGTACTACTAGGTTAATTGCATCAAAAGGTACTATTAGTAGTCATTTTTAGGGGCATCTGCACAGATACGACAAAAATAGCTTAGTAAAACATGCTTAATGCATCATTAAATAATACTGAAAACTTCTGCTTTATTTGGATTTTGCTGTCGCTTAATTTTGTTAACGGAAATCTTAACAGAATCTGCCTTCTGAAAAATACCATTTTCAAAACTTTAGACATTTAAAAGTATAAACCAAAATAATTTTCTGTTTATATTCAAAGAATATGTTGATGCTATCATTAATAATGTTTTATTTTCCAGATTCATTTCTACCGATCATGAATATAATTTTGACAGCAGAGGATACTTAACAAAAATATAATTGGTCGTAGAATGAATTTTTTTTTGCATGAATGAATTAGATATGAATATTTTACATACATTTCATTTTTAAGAATTTGAATTTCAAATAAAAATGTAAACAGAAAAAGCTGAGTATTTACTTGAACATTTACGGAAAGTTGTATTAGTTTTTATTATCGACCTACATCAACTATTCAAAGTTTAACTAATTTTAGTACTCTGTTACAATAAACTGCTACATTATTAAATATGCTGCTTTACTAAGGTATAAAAGTTGTCTACATAATTACTAAGGAAAAAAAGGGTGACTGCTCAGATACCACTTTAAAGTCCTAGTATTTGTCACTTACGTTCAAATTGCTTTAGCAAACTATGCAAAATATGCAGATACCATTTTTTTGCTATAACTTTTTTTTATATTTTGTGTTTACAAATCGGCAAAAAACTTGAAATTTAGGTAAACTGTATTATAGGGTGGTCCAAAATTTCGAAGGTGAAAATTTTTTGAGTCCTACCCTCCCATTTTGTTCCAATGTAATAAAAAATAAACCAGACAAAATTTTAAAACATTTTGATAATATTTAGAGGTAGCTCAACGCAGATAAAGTTTTCATCATTGCTGAATAGAACGCGTACGATAAACGACCATTGACCTTACTAAGGTGGTAAAATACAATTGCTATTTTTATTAACAAGAAAACAATTGCTTTATAAAATTGCTATTTTATATAGAGACTTAACAATAGCCATTTTGAAAATACTTATGTAAATAAAAGTAAATACATAAAATCTATTCCTTTAACAGTCGTGTTCGAAAAAATTTTCAACTTGTTGTTGCTTATGTATGTATTCTTAATTGTTTTGGTTCTGATTTCACCACTGTTGGAATGGCAGTTTGCCCTTATTTTTGAAATGCATATGTCTCTTTACTTTAAAATAACTGAGCATGGCAAATACATCAATCAGATCAAAATCAGAGGTTTATCTTCTTAGTTCAACCATAAGTGAGATGACAGGTAGTAAACTACCTTCCATTCATATGGCATTGGGTATGTTTCTTCATAACCATATTGAATTAAAGAAAACTGTAAAAGAATCTTCAAGAAATACAATAGAAGAAGTAACAAAATTTTGGCAGAAAGCCAGAATACCCGTACAAAGACCCCAAAACTGTCAGCCCAAGTTAGAAAAACTTTATTAACAATGGAAGTTATTGCAAAAAAAAAAAAAAAAAACAGAAGTACAATGACACAAAAAAAATAAAGGTGAGCTTTGCAGGACTGGGGTCTAACTCACTAAGTTTCTGCAATGTGCTTTGATACAACGAGTGTCAATACCGGGGAAAGCAAGGGTATCCGTGTTTCACTAGAGCAAAAACTAAAGAAAAGGTTACTATATTTTCCAAGTCGACATCACATTATGGAATTAATTATTGGTGCGGTGTTTAATAAATGTTTGGGTTTTTCTTCCGCACCTTACGTACCTCTTTTTAAGCGATTCCAGGCCAACTGGGAATTCATAGACAAAGACAAATACATCATAGGCATCAACAATAAGGACATTTTAGCACAAGTTACAGATGTAAAGGCTGATACAATAAATAGTATTTGTTGAAAGATTACAACATGACACGCAAGCGAGATATGATTATGGAGAATGTCCTGAACCATGCTTAATATTTTTCGGTAAAGCTTCTCCACTTGGTATCAAATTTGTAGCTCCTGGGGCTATGCATCATGCTAGATGGATGTCCAAAATTTTCAAAATTGTTCAAAATATGGTATTGTTCAAAATATGGATGTTTAGCTGTCAATTTACCATCACGTCAATAGAAGAAAAGGGATTGCAAAAAATATGCATATTTGTTGTACGTGTGTATTTAAAGGTTTGGACGACTGCTTCTATGCCTCAAAATGCACCGTATAACGATTTTAATGAAATCTTTATTGAAGTATAAAAAGATTGATGAAGACATATGCAAAACTGCAACTCAGAAACTTGCCAATCACATGTGGTATTTGTCAGAAGAGCTCGTGGCATTAGCCCTTTTTGCCAATAAAGTGCCATACTGCATTAAAAGACAGGCGATGAATGAAGTAAATGGGAAAAATAATGTGGTGGAGCGCCCTAAGATTTTGCTAAAACATTTTATGGATATGAAATTTGAAGAACTTGTGACAAAGGGGTCAATTTCATTTTTTTCAAAGCATGGGTTTTGCTGATACCTTCATTCACGTAGATCCAGAAATCTGGGAGCTTCAGGAGGATTTTAAAAAAGCAAAAAGGATTATTCAAGGAATTTCAGTGGTTAATGATAATGATGAAAGGGGTATAGCCCTTATAAAACAGTTTAATAGAAAAATGACATGCAATGAAGAACAATTCCAATTCTTGTTGCAAGTTGTCGCAGAACATTGAGGAGCTTATCCCGGATGTAAAAAGCAGAGTTTCTGATGTGTACTAAGGAAAGTCATATAAATAACTGTTGAAATATTATTATTATGTAACTACTTTTAACTTACAAAATGCAGGTAATTTTAATTAAATAAATTATATTCTTTTCCTAGCGTCAATTTTATTTCTATCTGCATTTATGGCATAAAATGGTAAAACGCAGAACTTTGAGGCTGTTGAGCTACCTCTAAATGTTAAAATTATGAGCTCAAACTTCACAATAATTATTTTTTACTCAGATGGAACCAAATGAGGGGGTAGGACCAATAAAAATCAGGAATTTTTTAAAAAGGGCCTTTTTTGGACCACCCTACTGTATTACTAATGACCGCACGGTGACAGTAACCCAATTTTTACCAATGTGCAGGTACCACAACTGTGCTTAGCACGGCAGTATATACATTAAATACTACATTTTAAAACTATACTTTAGCATTATCAGTCATTGTTTCTTTGAATACAATCTAAAGTTTAAAACTATTAAATAATTAAGGAGATATATCACCTTTGAAATTGATTATTGAACAAATTTAAGTTGAAAGTAAGTTCTTTCAAAGCAAGAATGTGCAGATAAAGAAGTATTGTATTGGAGAATGCCTAAGTCATTGTTCTGTAATTTTGCCTGCAGCTCATTCTATTTAAATGGATTTTAGTAATTAAACATTATTTATCATCTAAAATACAAATTTGTTTTGAAAACATTGATATCAGATTATAACTTGCACTAGACATACCATTGGAATATCTTCATCATTCTGTATCTCATACATCATATCTCTAAAGCAATTTACCTGGAAAAATATATATATATATGTTTGAAAAATTTAAGTAGAACACGAGATTCAAAATTAAAGAATGAGGAAAAATGTTTTTTTTTTTTTTTTTTTAATGGCACAGATAACACACGTACATTTGAAACACATAAAACATCTAACATTCCCTTAGAAAACACATTTAAACTATTTACCAATTTCATTTATTTTCCAAAACCATCCAAAATAATGTCATTATTATTTTTTTTTTATCGCAGTTAATAACGTTTGGTATTTATGAAACAGAAATAACAATTAAAATCACTGTATTGGTGTTGGTTGCGACAGTACCAACACCAATACTGGTGTGACAGGAGGAGTCGTTCGTCGTCTATAGTTAAAACTAAACAAATAAATACAGTGTTCGATTTCGTCTGCGGTATGCAAATGAACGTTCATTGATTGAGACATTTAATGCAAAATTAGAATGGAACAACGAAGGGCCCCTCAAATATTTTTAGTGACTAACAGAAAAAATATCAAAGATTGCGAAAATCTGCCAGTGGTGAAATTTAAAAACATATTCTTGTGAGAATGTCTCTACTACTTAGACTAGAATAAATTTTAGCTCCCATCAACTATACATTCATATGAAATTTCCCAAGATGTTTCATCTGGAGATTGCTCAAGTAATCTTGATACTAAAAAACTTCGCCCTGTAGTACATTCCAGGTGGATAATGATTGCCACCATCTATTAAAGTTATACCTTTCAGCGAATCAGAGTGAAAATGTGGTCTCGCTGTGTATACAGTGTATATTGCTCTTTGAGAAATCTCTAGATGAAACATCTTGGCAAATTTCATACGAATATACTACTTAAGTGGGCTAAGATCTGTTCCAGTCAAAGTTGAAGGGACGTTCTCTAAGAATATATTTTTTAACTTCACTAGCAGTAAATTTGCGCTGGTATCAATACCTTTTCTGATAATTACTAAAATGATTTGTGGGTCCTTTCGGTTTTCCGTTCAAATGTTACATCAAATGTCTCAAAGTAAGTTCATTTGCATACAGCAGACAAAATCAACCACTGAATGGGTTAGTTTATCTTTAACTTAAAACGTCGAATCATACCTCCTGCCACACCAGATGGTGTTGGTACCGTCACAATTGATAATAACCAAGTTAGCAAGTGGCTGCTAAATGCTCATTACTTGTTTAGAAATTAATAATGTTATACTCTATAATTTCAGCTTCTCTGCACGGAATTGTTATTTGTCCTGTGTTTTTTAGCCGGGTTCTTGTATCAGAGTATAATGATATCCAACATTAGTTGTAAAATGCTTTTTGCTCTTTTTCATTTGCAAAGAAAATCAGATGTATGTTCCGAAATTCAGAAATTCATTTTTTTCAGTCTACCCTAAAAATAAGGCGGCTCTGTTAAATGTAATGCAATAAATTCTGTGAATAATAAAATATTTTTTTTAACTCATAAACAAGTTTAGATTCTGTGTTAAAAATACTTATATTGTGTACACTTGACTTATTTATGTTTTACAAGGTCGTGTGAAAATGGAAGAAAAAAGTCGATTTTTGGTTTATTTTGTGGTTTTTAGAAAGTAAGAAGAAATTACTCTATCGACCTAAAACTTTTAGGAGATTTAAACCTTACATAGTTATAATTTGTACCTCTAAGCATTTCCAAAATTATATATTTTAAGTTTTGTAAAAAAAAAATTCAAAAAAGAGCGATTTTTGGCAATTTTGGACTTTTTTGGGGCGATTGTGGAACCTAAAGATATTATCCTAGGAGGCTAATATTTTTAGGGTACCCTATTGATGCTAAAAGGCGACTTTTGAGACCGCAGGCGTTTTGAAATTCGAAAATTTATTTTTTTCACTCCACCCTAGTGCACACCCCTATGCTACAAACATTTTTTTGCAAAATTTCGGCCGAACGGTCTAGCCGCTATGTGCATCACAGAGATCCAGACACCCAGACAGAGAGAGATCCAGACATCTAGATAGAGAGAGATCCAGACAGAGGGACTTTCAGCTTTAGTATTAGTAAAGATTTCTATAGTACAAAAATCAAATTGAACTGACAGAAATCAATAGGTAACAAAGCCAATAAAATTCAAAATTGAGCATCGAATCAATTGGATGAGTGGCACATTGTTTAAACTGGACAATTTTATTACATTGGGTTTAATTATTGGTAACTGCAATTGTCAAATTCAGCATCTAGACCGCTTCGGTACTTAGTTTTGGTGGCTGCATCTATGGAAAATATGTACTCACAATAGTTAAGTTGTGGGAAATGGCTGAAAATGATTTGCATTTTTAAACGAGCCCGCTATTGGGTATTTCGGATATTGGGTTAATTGTCTTAGAAGGTACATTTTAAGTTGTAGTCGGAAGTTATGTCCTCTAAACATTTATTTTTACATTTCGACAGACTGCGTGGCTTTGTTGAAACAGAAAACAGCTTGACCACCTATGAATAATTCCGTAACAATTTTATCTTGAAATGTCAGGAAGTAGTACTGAAAGGACAACTTCATGCTTTGAAGGTGTTTACATATTTAATCAAGCAAAGAATCCTTTGAAGGCTCCAAATTATTTTTCTTCGAAAAATCATTCAATAGAAAAACACTTAACCTTCCTCTTATCAACAGATTCAGCTCAAACTGGATTTCCTTTTTCAAAAATTGCAAAGTTAGTTTTATTATCATATATTGTGCTGTTATTCCCTTAGAAAGCCTCATTCCCTTCATTTTCATGAATAATAGCTGAAAACTACGAAAGTTTATCCAATCTCTTCATCATTGAAAACCTTGGTCAGTTGAACATTTTGTTTCACCAAAAGACGTAAAACTTCAGAACGTAAATCTAGCAATCATGAATGAGCTTCCCCACGAGATAACCATCTTACTTCTGTAAAGAGAAGCACGGAATGACGAAGGCTTAACAATTTTGTCACATAGTGTATTGCGAAAAATCTTAACTTTAATAGCAGTGACTCCAGGGGGTAACTATTCCTTTCATGCAGCAATTACTATTTTTGCCCCTACTAAATGAATCTTGTAGAATTTTCACACCCAAGAATTGATTAAAATGAAAAATTCTTGTTTTCAAATGCAAAAATTCATTATTTAAACATTTTCTCAATTGTGCTGAACTCATAAAAGTGTTTATTCTATGAAAGGATTTTTTTATAACCATATGCACATTTGATTTATAAAAAATGGTACAAAGATATTTTGACGGACCAAATTATTTTGCCCTATATCTAGATTTAAAATAAAGGAGCACACTAAATGTTAATAAACATATTTAGGATTTAGAACAGAAAATTTCTTGGAAACAAGTAACAATTAAACACAATGCTAATTTGAGCTTTATTTTAATAACATTAAATCAAATGAATTTTAATATACTTACATCAATATGGATTATCTTTTCTACAATACACAACAGTATAGTTAACCTTGTAGTTGGTAAATACGAACAGATATTCAAAAGATTTTCAACGTAACACAGCATAACATGCGTTGGAGATTTCATATAAGGGAATTTTTCTAATAGCATATTACCTAATTGGTAGCGTGACCTAAAGAATGAAATTACAAACATTGAATAAGGCAATATTTTACATTACATATATATATATATATATATATATATATACATACATACATACATACATATGATAATAGAACAAAGAAAATAGTAGCTGAAGCAAACAAATAATATTATTTTGCAATTATTATATTATTATGCTTCATCAGGATTACCAAAAACATAATTAAACCAGAATTGTTAATTTTTCAGGATATTATAGTAACATATCAATTTTGATTCAAAGTATGCATTGAAAATAAAATACAGTTTAATATTTTACCAAAATAGTGAAAAGAGTTCTCTTATTTCTTTTTTATTAGCTCTAAAAAATATGATAGTTTAATTTTAATACTTTTTCGATTTTTAGTTTATTTTTAGATTTAATACATTTTCTATTGTTTTTGCAAAACCTCATCACTCGGTATAAGTTAAGTTCAGATATGATAGTTAATCTACATTCATAATCCAAAGTACTAAGTTCTAGAAAATTTGTAAAAATGAAGGAAAATTAAAAATTTACATCATGTTGAAATAAAGTTCCCAACATTAGGGTAATAGCACTAGCACAAACCATAGAGAAACATTCCAAAGTACTACGAAAAATCTGAATTAAGGAAAATTCTTTGTTGGCTACGAGGCATGGAGAGCCTTTGAATGATAGCACATCTAACTAGCGAATTATCCCTCCTCCCCCCCCCCCCACTCAAAAAAAAAAAAAAAAAGACATTAGATCCAAAGATTTATCTTGGTTTAGATTCTTGACCAGTATCTATGGTCCAGTTACACACTGCTCATGGTCCACTTGTGGGTCTGCAGTCCACGAGCTAGAATCCACTGATCTACGAGATTATCCCCAAACCTCATTTTGCCACTGGATACATGCTCTGGCAGCATTTATGGGGAAAAAAAGAAGTTAACTAATACATGAGAGTACTAAAAAACTTGCTTCTACATCATAATCAATGTCTGATTTATAGAAAAATAAAAAAAGCTTTAAAAAAAATAAAAGAAGTGAATATTGTATACTGAATTATTTGGGGAAGGTGAGGTAGAATTGTACTACTTTTCTTTACAGCACTCTTTCATTCACAATCATTCATGCTTCCTACACTTGAAACCAAATGCTTGCTGTAGTACAAACATCAGCTTCACTTATTCCTTATGATAGTGTTGTTATTGCTTAGGTGGGAATTTTACGAATAAAACTGGACTTGCATTACTATTTGTTTGAAAACAAACTTTTCAATCTTGGAATTCCAGGGCTAGTCAATTGGAATTCTAGGGAGAAAGTCCCCCCCCCCGTACTATAATCAGAATGATAATTATTTTCAACACATAAATTTCTAGAAAAAAAGGTTCAATAAAGTTCTAGATGAAAAGCTTTAGGTGAATTTGGTTACAAATAAATGAAGAGCGTAGTTCACTATGCGTTAGGGTGCAGAGGATGTAGGAATTTCTAAATTGTGATGCATCACCAACCTTTCATGTGATTCTGCAATACATAAATTCTTCCACTAGGCATTTGTTTGAAAAGCTTCCAATAACTAATTCTTCAAACCATCATTTTTAAGTCAGAAAGGATAGATGCACTGCTATTTTAACATTGGGTTGAAAAAATTAGGGATTAAATGATAATGGTTGTGGATCGGACTTTTTTGTATGGAATATAAGCACGTGAGTTTGTATTTGGTGTGGTATCAATGCATCAATTTAGAGAACAATTCTTAACCAGGTAAATAATATGGGATATACACCAGTTTTTCGGGGCTCATCGATGCATCACTTAGTCATACTGTAAGTAACTATTTAAAGAAATGAACACTATGTACAGGGGTAGAAGTGGTTAACTTGTAACATATAGGACATTTTTCATGAAAAATATAGGACAAATATAGGACACGTTTTATGAATAATTTTGTTTGAAAAAGTAAGAAACACATAGTACATAGTTCATATTATCTAATTATTCTTGCAGCAATTATTATCAATGATTTCAATTAATCATACTGCATACAGTTTTTAAAAAAAAACTAAAATAAAAATTATAACCTAGAATAAGTTTCCTGAGTTCTTGAAAGAATAACTTATAAAAAAACTGTTTACTTACGTAAAATTTTTTTAAACAAAATTTAAACAATGTGACATCTATTTACACTTAATACAATTATTTACAATTATTAATTACTTATATTTTTGAAAAGCTTTTGTCAAACCTTTTTTTCTCCGTTTCATCTTTCACAAATTTGATATTTTTATTACCAGCATAAAAAGAATTTGCGAAGCTTCTGTCTGTTCAGCCATTTTTCATCCCTTGACTGCTACATGAATCAGACAGTGTAGAATCAATTTTTTCTTTTAAGTTTCACTATTTTTTTCTTTTTTTGAAGGTGCAGCAACTTCTTCTCTTGCCTCTGACTGTTATGTGTCTTTATAAGATTTTTCCATTACTTTTTGAATTTCGTATTTCGGGAATAAATTGTAATTATTTGTAATTTCGGGATTTTCTTGGTAATGCTTTCCCAATCACAGCATCTTAATTAACCTTAAAAATCTCATTATAGCGTCAATGTTTAAGAGGACCTTTCTTATGTCAGTATATTTTTTTTTACGAGAAAAATGTCTTTCAACATATGATACAAACTGAGAAGAAGGCAAAATGACTAAAATGAATTTCACCACTAAAAATTCTAAGTGTTTGTATTTAGAAAGCTGACTATATATTTATCATTTCAAAAATATTTTTCCAAAATGAATAATTGATTTCCAAGTACCATCAAATCTCTATTCCTCGAAAATTTTAATATTATGTACGTAAAGATTTTACTCCATCTGTTAGTTTGCCTAGAGAATTTTTTGTTAGTACTTAGGGCAATATATTGCCTAGATATTTTTCAGATGATGACGTAGCTTTGGAACATTCCTTTTTAATAAAGAGGATGCAACTTTTTTTAATTTCTGAAAAGCTTAATTTTCAATAACAAATTCTGCTAAAAATATAGCATTACAATAATGTAAACCAACTTTTGCAAGAAATTCAAATTTTGAAACCAGGAAGAGTTCACATCCTTTTTTCATTTTCTTTCTTTCTTTCTTTTTTTTTTTTTTTTTTTTTTTTTTTTTTTTTGCATAGTTACCTAAATTTAAGCATTTTAAATAGGCTTTTTTTTTTTTTTTTGTACATTTATATCAAATGAATCTTCCCCACATTTCGGTGTTCGTACTGATTCACTGACAAAGTATTTCATCAATAGTTAGGAGAAATTGTTATAAAATATGGATCATTGACGCTTTCTCTTAAAATAATTTTAAACATTGTCAAAAATACTCAACACCTAAAACAAAATTAAAACAGACTGGTTGTGCTACAGATTCCAAAAAAAAAAAAAATTATATACAAACATCTCGTTTTTAAGCAGTCTTGAGTTATTTGTTGTCAAGTTTTGAAATAATGTGTGAATCAAGTGAACTAAAGGTTTTTCCAAGGTCATTTTCTAAAAATATATACACCAAACTATGGGAATATAGGTCAATTGCTAAAAATATAGGACACTTTTGATGCTTTTTTTGAAAATATAGGATATATAGGACTACTTCTACCCCTGTATGTATGAATAGTATATTGCACATTAATCTTGCATAATATAGACGAACGCACGAACGGAGTTCGCAGAAAATTTTTGGCTCTTCTGAATTTTTTTAAAAACTGCTAATGTAATTTGAAAAAAAAAAAATTAAGGGAATTTTTAAATAATTCCAGTTTTATTCTGTTGAAGCCTTTTTTTTTTTTTTTTTGAAAGCCTTTTAAAGCACATGTGTGAAAAAAATAATGGTTTTGGCAGTTTTCTTCAGTTGATGAAAAATAAATAAACTATATGTTATTGTTAAAAAAAATGATTTAAAGCACTTTTTTTTTGTCTCTTTCATATTTGAATATAAATTTAATTTGTTATTCACAAGGGTGAATTAGGCAAAATAATTATTTGCAGAAAATTTTCCAGTTAGGATTTCTGTTTTCAGAAAGCTTTTCATTTTATCTAAGTCTGTTGCACATTTATAAATGAATAGAATATCGTAATTTTTAAAAATGCTTGCAACAATTACTTACAAAGGAACAATTTCAATTAGTCGCTTCAATAACCCATGAGCATTATTGAACATATTTTTTTCTTCTATTGTAATATCTTCATTATCACCTGAAACTAAATCAATATAAAAAAAGTTTATACTTATGGATTACGAGCTAGAAATTATATAATGTATAAATTTTACAGAAGAAAACCAAAAATACCTGCAGAGAAAATTTTGATGATCATAGACAACACGGATGTGAGCCATTTTGGATGTGCCGTAACGAGATTCAAAATCAATTCTTGATACTGTAGCACCATCTGCTCATTTTTCAAATACCATTTAAAATGCTGAAAGAAAATCCAGATTAGCACTTTATGAGTAAATTCATTTTCTATGAAAACTAAAAAGTAAAAAAAAACTTCCTGATAAAAGAAAAAAGTAAAGTAAAAGAAAAAAAAACTTTAAAACATGCAATTTTGATTTAAGAATTTATACCTTTTATCAAACTGAATTTTAGGCGCATCTTCTAAACATGTGGAAGTATTAGTAAATACCTTCATGCTGAGAAATACCAGGAAATATCCAACAGCTTTTAGCAAAAATACACAGATTACTGCAGGGGCGCCGACTTGAAAAAATTATTGGGGGGGGGGCTCAATGTCACCGGGGTCTAGGGAGTACGTTAAAGCACGGAGCCCCCCCCCCCCCCGAAAAAATTCAGATTTTTGTGCTTTGAAAATGCCAACTTATACATATTTTCTGGTGTGTATAATTTATACAAACAAACAGTATGTGACATGGCGTTTTCAAAGTAAAACAATCTAAAAATTGGTGCACAAATTTTCTGCTTCAATTCGATCATGTCATTTGCTTTAAATGAGGGACAATTTTACAGTTCCATTTTGTGGGGAGCCGTGAAGTGCCATAGCTAGACTACGGCGCATACAAGGTAGTGCACTTGACTTGCATGGAAAGGAACGCCCAGTGGCACCGATTTATAACAACTATTGGGGGGAGAGTGCCATAACGGGGACCTTGCCAGGGGAAATTTTTTAAATTTGAGATAAAAAAATAGTGAGTTTTAAAGTTTTTAAAGTATTTTATAGTCATATGATCAACATAAGAAACCCAAAAACTCGACTCTCGGTAAATCGACACTCTGAGAAACTCGACATGTCAACGCATTTTTTGGCTTTGAAAAAAAAAAAAAAACACGCATGATATTTTCATAAATAGCTAATTTAATTTACATTAATAATTATGCTTTTAGTCTATTACAGAGCAGTGAATATATAGCTCTGAAAAGAGTGAAATGATATTTAAATAAATCTAATTTATCATTAAAAGAATAAAGCATAAAAGATTACAGTCGCACTTTGATTACTCTAAGTGAAATAACTAATTTAAGCTTGCTTTGAATAAGGCTCAGAGTTCATTTAATAAAAATAATGTCTCAAAATTAATTCTTTAATAGAGTTTGAAAAGATAATACAGATTACTTTATTAACTCTAATAATTGAAAAAAACTATCACGCCTAGCCATTTAATGTACAAATCAAACCCTGATATATTTTTTCCAAATCAGCAACGCAGATGAGAGCGCCGCCGGCGACAGACTTACCCGGAGGTTCGCGCAGAGGGACAAATTCTATGAGTACTGTCAGCACTGTAACACTATCATTATTCACACCACTCGTTTTCAATTAACCCATTTACTACCCTAATAGTTATTTGTTTTAATTCATTACTGAATGTATTTTACAATGTAGCTATCTTCAAACAAGGAAAGTTAAAAATACCAATGTAATTTTGTGATTTTAGAAATCATAATATGACAAATATAATGTTCTTAAATTATTGAGGGGGCTCTGCTCCCCAAAACAAACTATTGAGGGGGCTCGGGCCCCCTCAAGCCCTATGGAGTCAGCGCCACTGGATTACTGAATACGTGTGTTTTGGGGTTTCCAGGAAACCCCTTTTTAATTCAAAATTGTGAGCTTTTGGATGTAAAGAATCTGGTAAAAGCTTTTATCCAGCTTTTAATGGATGTCTTTACATCCAAAAGCTCACAACTTAGAACTGAAAAAAATGAGTTCCTGAAAACCCCCAAACATGTGTATTCAGCTATCTGTTAATTTATGCTAAAACGTTCAGATATTTCCTGTTATGTAGAACTATTGTTTTTTTAAGCTCTACATGATTCCTCATTTTATGCAATTTAGCAATAAAAAATTAGTTTCCAGAAAAAAACATGATGTAATATGGATACTAGATTAAATTTTACACTTACATCAATTTTAAGTTTTTTCTTTTCAAGTATTTTGTGATTTTGAAGCTATGAAAAACTGCAGTAGTGTTAGCCTAGCAGTATGAAATTTGAATGAAAATTCACCCTCAGAGGAGTTGTTTTTCTGGGGACAAAATTCAAAAGTTTTCCTGTTTTAAAACTGAATTTTGTTAATTAAATCTTAAATAATAAACACTATCATCATTATTGGTAATGACAGGGCTCGAAAATTAAATTGCCCAACATGCAAATTTTAAATTTAGTATTTTTAATTTTAATGACTTATTATGTACTATTTATTTACTTTTTTTATGTTGTATATTGAAATAATTCTTGATTCAGATATAAAGCTGTGAAATTAATTTTTTGTGTGATTAATGCTAGACAACAAACGCAAATGTTTTCATTATTACACCTTGAAAAAAATTTATAAAAATTATAAATATTTAAAAAAACTGGGCATATAAAAGTTTATTTGGGCATGTACCTTTTAGACAAACATGCCCGGTAGGACATGTAAAGTTTTAAAGATTTTTCTAGTTCTGGTTACTGACGGATAACCTGTCACTGATTTTTTTTTTTTTTTATTTTTTTTTTATTTTATGTGCATCCAGAGCTTTATTTGCAAAGGAGCTGAGCTTCTGCACTTTCTTTTTCGCCTAGTATTTCCTTTAAATTTATTTATTTTCCTCCCTTTTTTTCTTTATTGCAAATTAAAAGGAAACTTTTTAAAGCATTTTATGTTTACACAAGGTGATAAAAAAAATATTAACTCTAACAAAAACTTTCAATTTGCATTTTTTCTAAAATTACAGATTAGGAAATAGTAGGGGAAAAAAATAAGAATAAATAAATAAAATGCAATAAATGAATAAAACAAATGTCATTTATTCTAATTGAATGCAAAGAGTTATTTTATTTATTATTTTTTTTAAATCCTGGCAACTGCTATTTATATCAGCTAGTATCCACACAAACATATAAATGAGATTTTCATACCAATAAAGCAACTGTGATAGATTCATTTTCTCGATCCAGAACCACTATATTTTCTTTGAATTCCAGTATCCATTTCAAAAGTAGAGAATCCTTAAGAAAAGTAAATGAATACATACATGAATAATACAAAAAGTTAGTCTACAAATCAATTTGCGCAGTTGTTACAAAAGATACAAGATTTTTAATCAAAATTATTTTAATTCCCTTTTAATAAAATTTAAAAACAGCTAAGAAAATTAAATATACACTTATTAATTACACACATGTAGTTCTAAAATAATGAGATTTCATTAATTTTTTATTGGATGAGCAACATCAAATTATTTTTAAACTTTCATTTAGACTTTAACATCCACATACTCAATAACATTCCAAGGAAAAAATCCAGTAGATTTTTTTTCTATCAATCGAAGTACTATCATCAGATAAATAAAATAAATAAATATCTTTGTGCTGAATAGTAAAGTCAGACCAAACAACGTAAGTAGAAGCACAAATTTGTAAATTACAGCAGACACGTGTTTCAGCGTTACAGGGAACGCCTTTTTCAATGCAAAAATAATGAGCTTATGGATGAAAAGACATCCGACAAAAGCCAAGAGCAGATAAGCAAGCAGCTTAAAAGATAAAAACAGCGGATTAGCCAAACACCAATGACAAAGTTATAAACCGATCAGGAACCAATAGGAATGCAAGCAAAGGTCAGGAGCTTTCGCTTAGGTACGAACCCAGAAAGAAAGAATTCAATTGGACAAGGATTAAGCCGAAGCTTAAACAAAAAGAAAAGAAATTGTCAGTAACCGTGAACCGCAAGAAAGGAAAAGCAGAATGGAAAACCATGAAATAAGATAAACAGAAACAAAAAATATTCGAAAAAAGGAAAAATAAAGATAAATAGAAGAAAATTGGGGGGGGGGGGGGGTGTCAATCAAGACAAAAAGGCAAAAAAAAAACAAACAAAGGAAGATAGATAAAAATGAGTGGGGGAGAAAAAAAAAAGAGGGGGGGGGGAATGGGGAAAGGACAGTATTAAAGATATGGGAGCCAAATGTTAGAAAAATATGGAACTGCACTAAGATCGTTAACTAAGTTAGAACTGTTCCTCAAAATATGAAAGGATTTTATTTACCATTAAAAATTCTGTTGAGTTTGTTAAAAAAATTCATAGTTTCGTTCCAAATAATTCTTTTATGGCTTCTTTTGATGTTAACTCTTTATTTACGAACGTTCCCGTCGAGGGTTCATTGTTATGCCTTCGTAGAAGACTTTCTGAATTTCATTTCACCAATACGGAAATTGAGGATTTAATTTTCCTTACCCGTACTTGTCTTAAACAATGTTCTTTTGTTTTTAATGGGAATTTTTATATTATGTTAGATGGTCTGACTATGGGTAACCCACTTAGCCCCATTCTTAGTGATATTTACATGCATTATTTTGAGGTTAAGCTGTTCCAAAAACTGCAGTTCCAATTTTATGTTCGGTATGTTGATGATTGTTTTGTTCTAATGAACCAGAATCAGTTTGAGAGTGATGAGGTTTTATCTATTTTAAACTCCATTGATCCTCATATTCAGTTTTCTTGTGAGAAAGAACGGAATAATTGCATTTCATTTCTTGATGTACTTGTTTCTCGTACAGAAATTGGTTTTGAAACTACTGTTTATCACAAACCTTTTGCTGTCTCTTTACCTCCTCATAGACTATCGTCTCATCCTCCAAATCAAAAATATTCTGCTTTCAATTCTTTTGTTTATCGCGCAATTAATATTTGTTCTTCGTCGGAACTTCTTAAAGTTGAACTTAATTATCTTAAAGCTGTGGCAATTGATAGAGACTAGTGATGGGCATAATCGAGATCTTTTGATAATCGAGATCTCGGGAATCGAGTACTTCTGATAATCGAGTGATTGATAATCGAGATCTTTTCAAGTCGATCACTCGAGTGATTGATAATCGAGATCTTTTGAATTCGATAACTCGAGCGATTGACTTCTCGAGATCTTTGGAATCGAGTACTCGAGCGATTGACTTCTCGAGATCTTTGGAATCGAGTACTCGAGCGATTGACTTCTCGAGATCTTTGGAATCGAGTACTCGAGCAATTGACTTCTCGAGATCTTTTGAATCGAGTACTCGAGCAATGGACTTCTCGAGATCTTTTAAATCGAGATCTCGAGATCTTTTAAATCGAGATCTCGAGATGTTTTAAATCGAGATCTCGAGATGTTTTAAATCGAGATCTCGAGATGTTTCAAATCGAGATCTCGAGACGTTTGAATCGAGTACTCAAGTAGTTCATTTTCTGAGCTTTTCCAGAATTGAGTAGACTGCTACAGGGGCGCCCCACTATAAGGGGGAGGGGGCATGATGCGGCCTGCGCCATTGGCCGGTTTTTTCAGAGTGTTTTTTATCTCATTTTCGGGTGGGGTGGGGGCATGGCGCAGCCTGTGCCATTAAAATTTTTAGGGCTGGGTTTTTGAGAGGGTTCTTTAAATCTCATTTTCGGGAGGGGGTGGGGGGTCCATGGCGCTGCCTGCGAAACCGAAATTTCTATAAAAGTGGTTTTTTTGAGAGGGTTTTTTAAATCGCATTTTGGGAGGGGGGAGCTCTTTCTAGATGGATGCTCCGTAACATTTGAGAGGGTGCACCATCGCCCTGCGAAGGGGGGGGGGGTGGATACCTTTGACTTTTGGAACAGTTGAATTCCCGAGTTGTATTGGCAGGGGTGCGCTCGAAATAGGAATGTGCCATCAAGCCTATCATTTAGGGGTATAATAAGGGGCGAACCCCCCTGGCTTTTAGAAGTTATTGTACTCATATAAATGAAATTCTTACTCTTATTCGGCATAATATGCAACTCGTAGGATACTTTTTAATCCCTCCTCCTCTCTTGTAAAGTTCGAAATAACGGCCTGCCCCCCTCCCCCAATTCCTTGAAAAAATCTAGTTTTTACGTTTCAGTGGGTCTAGTTTTTTTGTTGTTTTCCGATAAAATGAGCAGATACACCCTTGCCCCCCTACCCTCCGGAAAAGTTCGAAACGCAAGACTGTTTTAGGGGGTCAATTTGATAGATTTTAGTCTTCATTTAGGGGTCGCAATCCTTGGGGGATGCTGGTTCGACGAGATTCCCTGTTAGCTTGTCAGAAACTAGGAGTTCGGTATTTGGGCGACCCGGCTCGGACTAGTATAAACTTTTATAGGTTTATTGGTAGCGGCTAGAAAACTGGCAATGTGCCCTTGACTGTTGGTAGCCCTCAGGGGACGCCCGGGTAGCGATTGAAATGGTATCACCCCCTCCCCCTTTCATTTCAATTTCTGTAACGGATTGATTTCTCTTTTTTTTTTTTCTTTTTTTTACATTCATTTTGAGTGATTTATTCGAACGGTCATGTATTTAAACTAATGATTCTCAGATATCACGTGGTTATTTCAAATGGTTTCGGGCACTCAAACACAAAGTTAATATTGTAAACAAGTAGGGGAATCGTTGCTCTCTCTGCGCAAAAGGACTCATTTATTCTTATTTATTGCTTTGCTTTTTTTTATGTTCTTGTTATTAGTGGAATTATATTTATCTGACTGATACATGCGGAGGGCGGGTAAAATATTTCTGACTGCGTTTTCCATCAGATTGGGATTCCCGGCGCATTGAAAGTTATAAGTGTGGCTTGAATTGCATTGAAGTTCATGATTATTTTTTTTCTTTCTTGATTCGCTCTTTGTTATTTTTCTTTTTCATTCGCTGACTTGGGAAATATGTAATAACAGTATAAAAGTGTAGGGAGTAAAGTTGAAATATTTCTGAGTGCATTAAAAAGAAATATGGAAGTTTGTCGTGTGGAATTAATATTAGCTTCCACTCTTTGGCCCATTTTTTTAAAAATAAAAATAACATTTTATACAGATTTTTTTTTTCTTTCAAATTCCATACGTAAGATATTTATGACTTTTATGCGTAGCATTTATTTTCGCGTGCGTAGTTGAATTTAAATGTTTTTCTTGTTTTACTCGCTTCTGTTTAAGTCATATTCCTTATATTTTCAATGTGATATTCCTTATATTTTCATAAATGTTGATTAGTATATTATTCACTCAACTTAAAAATTTGGAGTCAATTGATGTGCTGATTTTATGAGATTTATTTATTTATTTATTTAATGTAAAGTTGAGGCAAAACTGCTGAAAATGCTTTGGCTCGCGACGGTCCATTTCGGAACTTAGTTTCATAGCTGCGCTTGATTTTCCGTGCGTTGGTCCTCAAAAAGGTTTAAATTGATTACCAACTTTCTCTAAAAAGCAGATTACGTATCCGGTTTTCAAATCATCCGAGACGCTCGATAACCGAACATTCGACAACAAGCAATATATTAAACAAGGATCCCCCACGATTGAGAGGGCAGAGGGGGGGGGGGGGGGGGTTCATGGCTCAGACCATGCCATTGAAGTTTTGAAGAGGAGAGGGTAACTTATAAGAAGGCATTTAGTCTTATTTTATGGGGCTCTCGTTCGGTTCTCCGTCGCATTTGAGAGATGAATGTCATCGCCAGGGGGGGGGATGGGCACCACTGCATTTTAAACACATTGCGTTTAAACGTTTTAACATGACTGTCACAGCGTTAACAATCGTTTTAAAACCTTTATCTCAACAAAGTGTGCTCTCTGAGTAACCCCATTTGAAAAAAAGCACTTGAGAAGCTATTATTTGATTCTGAAACTTTAGAGAATGACAGGGGTGTCCGTCCGTCCCTGTGAGCAATGGCACACATCTTATGAAAATTTCTCCCTCCCCCCTCTCCCTAAGAAACAATAATCCGAAAAAGACCTAAGACCACCTTAAATTTTCAATTACACTACTGGTTACTTACTGGTTCAATATATTTTTAAGTTTAACAATTCTCAAGTTTAAACGTGCTAGTGTCGCCCAAAGACCCGCCCATATTATCGTTATCCCTCACTTTTTAATAAAAATTGAACATATTTGATCTTAATAATTGTCAAGTTCAAAACAGTATGGAAAGCGTTTCTCTACCCTTTGTTTCAAGATTTCACTACCGGATCACTAAAGGGCCGGATACAGAAAACCATTTTTTGGGGGGAGAGGGGGCTCATGTTGAAGGAAAGCCCCCACCCCCACGCCCATGAACGAAATTCCCGTTTTTGGTACGAAAAATGTCTGAATCTGTTTGGGAGTCAATAAAGCACCAAATCGGTCAGGAATAAGGCACCTGATTGGGAATAAACGTTGCGAATTAATTTCATGAGCAATGAAACGAAGTAGTAGTTCAAATATTTACTTTGAAAAATAATTAATGAGATGAAAAGATACTGTCATTGTTGACATTTTATGCATGAAGTGTTTGAACACAATGTGTACGGATACTGTTGTCGACAGTTTAGGGTGGGGGGACATGACCCCCATGATTTTCCCGTTGTATCCGCCACTCACACAACACACACCCCTCCATAAATCCGCTCATATGATAATAAACGATTTTCGTTCGAAAAATATCGTTTGATTATTAAGGAATCTCTTAATTATCGAAAATTCGACGCCAAACATTCAACTATAACCCCATTCGAATAAAGCAAGCGAAAAGCATTCATTGTATTTTAAAATCATTCCAAATCTATCCATCCCAAGAGCGAAGGCGCACCACCTATGAAGCTCTTCCCCAAGAGCAACACCCCCAAATGAGACAAAATCCCCTAAAAATTACAATCCCGCAGTTTGCGTCAAAACTCCCCCCCCCCCCTCCCCTCTTATTTGCACCCATAGGAAGGAATTACACAAGAAGTAAACCACTTGTTTTATTAAGGAATAAGTAAATACCTTAGTGCCGAGAAGTAACGTAACATGAAATAACAAACGTTTTGTATCCCAAATATACAGAGTACTGCTGAAACGTGCTTTGGAGTTTTTAAGGTACCCTTTTTTCAACAAAATAGTAAGCTTTTGCGTGCAAGGAGCCATTCATTAGTTACGTAAGGATGATTTTGGCATTTTTTTGACCCCCCTCCCACCATGTAAAAGTATGTAAGATTTTTCAAACCGCTCCCCCTATTCTTAGGTAAGATTGATTCCATTCCGTTTTTCAAAACAATAAAATAACGAATCTAACATCACTGGGAATCGAAATTAAATTCACTATTATTAAATTAATCCTTTTTGTGTAATGAAATATTTACTAAAAAATTGGAATCTGGACTGAATGTTTTTTCGACATTTTTTTTTTTTTTGTGTATGATGCGATAATTATTAAAAATAAAACATGCTATGCATAGTGCGATTCTTTTATCATGTTTTACACGATTCATTCTTCGTAAAACAAATAAAAAACAGCTCATCCTAATAAGTTTTTTATTTTCCAAACGCAAATAAAATATATAATTCCCGTCAAACCACTTGACTGCACAATTTCAAATGTAAAACATCAACTTGGAAAATATTGCGTGAGAATGGGTTTGAAGCTCCCCTCCCTCTCGGGACCCTTACGTAATTAATGAATGGTCCCTAAAGACATCCAGTAATGTCCTTACATCCACAATCTCACTATTTTGCGTTGAAAAAAGGGTTCCTTGAAACCCCGAAACACGTGTCTGCAGTAATCTGTATAGTTGGGCTCTAAAACGTTTGTTGTTGCCTGTTACACTTGTATCATTACCTAATGGTATAGTCGAAGATGGACGTAAGGGGGAAAGACTTCCCTCAGGTTTTCAACTTAAGTATTCCACCTTTTTACCTGAAATATAAATTTAATTTTAATGCCTCTCAAGTTGGAACCTTATTAGCGCGCCCACTTCCACCAAACATATCATTAGACTACCAAAGCATCCCAAATAATCATTTGATAATCAAGCATTCGACAGCATACATTCAATTATAACACTATTCGAATGAAGCATCATTAACTTTTCAAAGCTAGCCCTCTGACCCCCCTAAATGACGGATCCGCCCCTGCAACTGAAACTCTTCAGAAGCAGAGGTGCCCACCCGCCCTGAGGACAAGGGCACCCCCCTCAATATCGCATAGACCAACCCCACCGCCGAAAAAAAGCGAAAAATATCCCTCAAAACACCCCCCCCCCCTCAAAAAGGACATTCCCTAAAAAAGATTAACGTCCATTGAGAATTTCAATGGCGCAGTCTGCGCTATGACCCACCTCCCCTGTGGGCACCTCAGCTCAACCCGTCACTCCAAATTTTTCTGGGGGAAGGGTTAAAGAGTCTCAATGCATATCTTTTCGGAAGGCAACAAAAACAATGACCATTCATAAATAAAATCATTAACTTTTCAAAGCCAGGCCTCTGACCCCCTAAATGACGGATCCACCCCTGCAATTGAATCACTTCAGAAGCAGGGGTGCCCCCTGACGTTAGGGCGCACCCCCTCAATATCACAGAGCCCCCCGAAAAATAAGAAAAATACCCCTTAAAACACCCCTTCTCCCTAAAAATGTCAATGGCGCAGTCTGCGCCACGATCCCCATCTTCCAAGGTGGGCACCCCTGTCAGAAGTCAACTGTATTGAGAGGTTCATTCGATTCTCAAATCGATCAAAAATTACACTGCTCGAGTGATTGAGATCTCGAGAACTCAACATCTCGAGAACTCAACATCTCGAGAAGTTCAAAGCGAGAACTCGAGCAGTTGATCGCTCGATCACTCGGAAAGGACAAACGAGAACTCGAGCAGTTGATCGCTCGAGTACTCGGAAAGTGATAATCGAGAACTCGAGCAGTCCATCGCTCGAGAACTCGGAAAGTGATAATCGAGAACTCGAGAACTCGAAAAGTGATAATCGAGAACTCATGATAATCGAGTTCTCGAATGATTTTGAATAATCGAGTGATTCGATTATGAGTACTCGATTATGCCCATCACTAATAGAGACTATCCGCCAACTTTGATTGATTCCATTTATAAAAAACTTTCAAATAAATCCCAAACTAATGTTCTTAACCGAACCTTCATCAGAAAGAATTTGGTTGTTTTGCCATTCTTTCCATCTGTAAGCTATCAGGTTGCTAAGATTCTAAAACGTTTCCAATTCCAGGTGGTGTTCTCTCCTATTAATAAACTTTCATTCTCTTCTCTTAAAGATCCTATTCACCCTCTTAATTGTTGTGGAATTTATAGAATTAATTGTAGTTGTAAACTTGCCTATATTGGACAGACTCGGCGTGCTTTAAAAATTCGCTTGAAAGAGCATCAAAATTATGTGAAAAAACAACAATTAAATAAGTCTAGTATTGCTCAACATTGTTGGGATTCTAATCACTCTTTTGATTTTAACTCTTTTCAGATTATCCAAAAATGCCCCAATTCATCAGATCTTGACTTTTGGGAATCCTTTCATATTTTGAGGAACAGTTCTAACTTAGTTAACGATCTTAGTGCAGTTCCATATTTTTCTAACATTTGGCTCCCATATCTTTAATACTGTCCTTTCCCCATTCCCCCCCCCCTCTTTTTTTTTCTCCCCCACTCATTTTTATCTATCTTCCTTTGTTTGTTTTTTTTTTGCCTTTTTGTCTTGATTGACACCCCCCCCCCCCCAATTTTCTTCTATTTATCTTTATTTTTCCTTTTTTCGAATATTTTTTGTTTCTGTTTATCTTATTTCATGGTTTTCCATTCTGCTTTTCCTTTCTTGCGGTTCACGGTTACTGACAATTTCTTTTCTTTTTGTTTAAGCTTCGGCTTAATCCTTGTCCAATTGAATTCTTTCTTTCTGGGTTCGTACCTAAGCGAAAGCTCCTGACCTTTGCTTGCATTCCTATTGGTTCCTGATCGGTTTATAACTTTGTCATTGGTGTTTGGCTAATCCGCTGTTTTTATCTTTTAAGCTGCTTGCTTATCTGCTCTTGGCTTTTGTCGGATGTCTTTTCATCCATAAGCTCATTATTTTTGCATTGAAAAAGGCGTTCCCTGTAACGCCGAAACACGTGTCTGCTGTAATTTACAAATTTGTGCTTCTACTTACGTTGTTTGGTCTGACTTTACTATCATCAGGTTCATGATTTCAAATTTTTCAAGCCGGGGGGGTCAAAAAGTAATATACCTGATGAAAAGTATGCTAAAAAAATTATATGCCAATACATTTAATTTCTCAAAGGTAGGGGAGGTCAATTTCCCCACTCACCAATTAACTGGAACATGAAACAGGAGACTAAAACTTAACTTAATCTTTACTAATAAAGCTGAAAATCTCTCTGTCTGTCTGTCTCAATCTCTGTGACGCGCATAGCGCTTAGACCGTTCGGCCGATTTTCATGAAATTTGGCACAAAGTTAGTTTGTAGCATAGAGGTGTGCACCTCAAAACGATTTTTCGAAAATTCGATGTGGTTCTTTTTCTATTCCAATTTTAAGAACAAAATTATCATAAGATGGACGAATAAATTACGAAATTATCATAACGTGGAACCGTAACATGGGCACAAGCCAATTGGCGAGAAAATTTACCATACATTGTTTGTAAATATACAGGCTAACCAAAAGACCTTTTAATTTTCTATTACGAGCAAAGCCATGCTTTTTTTTTTCAATCAAACTTATTTAGCATTGATCAATGACGTAGCTAGGGTATCATTTTGGTGGGAGTTCAATATTTTTCCTTCCCAAATTTGAATTTTCAACAACAAAAGGAATTATGTTTGAAAAACGAATATTTTCATTTGTGAATGTCCTTCATCATTTCAGAGATGGTACAGACTCCATGCCCTGACGCTCTGTTAAGACGCATTGGACTTTTTTAGAGCACACTTGTGGGTACTAAAGGATAGTTGCTAATTGGGATATGACTTTTTAGTACTCTACCCCAATTGATGTATGGAATTCCAGGAAATTACTAATTAATTAATAAAGCAGTAATTTCTAAAAGCATTCTGTTTTCTATTTGACATTAAAGTTTTACTTTTAGAGGAATAAAATCAAACCTGAGGGATTGGCACCTTACTATCCAGAATTCCCACAGGACTAAATTCGGCATGCGATTCGAAATGCTAGTGGCAACCTTGCTTGAAAAAGTGGGGACCCAAAAAAATTTCACGCTTTGGCTTAAAACAGAGTTTAAAATACATTATGAAGCACATTGGAGTAGTACATTTCATCACACATTGGCTCACCAGGAGCAGGTTCAACTTCAGAGGTTCCTACACAATCAGTGTTAATTCTTTTCTGCATCAGCTTGGCAACAAATAGGAGTTGTTAATATTTTGCATGCTTTGGCCCTATTTATAACATATTAATATTCCTCTTACATTTAGTTTTTCTCCTCCAAATTCAGATCTCAGAAGCTTACAAAAAATATCGCTTTGATATACCATTATCATTCTCTATGTTTACTATATTTTTATAGATGTAAGAAAATGTCTAAAAAAAGTTATGCATTTAAGAAGCTTTGCTTCTAGCATGCGTACATGAACAGGCGAACTCATTCTTTTGCAGAGGTGCCCACATAGGGGGGTACATGGGGCAGACTGTGCTATTGAAATTTTTAGGGAGAGGATGTTTTGAGGGGTATTTTTCTCTTTTGGGGGGCATTCTTGCTTTGGGGGAAGGGGGGGTCTTCTTGATATTTGGGGGAAGATGCACCCTGTCTTTTGAGTTGTGAATAAACACTGATTATATATTAACTGTAAAAGGAAGCAGTGTGGGGTTCACATCATATTTTTTCAAGTTGCTGCTTTACAATCAAATATTCGGCATGTGGCCTAACTTTTGACCGAATATCTGGTATTTGGTCAAATTACTGAAAAATATACATAATACAATTCAGAATTAAAGAAAGAAGAAGTAAGAATTACAGGAAGTAAATACAATCAACACAAACCAAAACAGAATATTTTTCTTTACCTGCGTTGAAGGAGATAAAATAGTTTTAGATATTAAATTTGCTTTTATGATTGGAGAAGCCTCTGCATTTCCTTGCAAATATTCAATTACACTCCCTTGTTCTTCAGGAAGGTTGAATTTCACGTGAGAAGTCTTGGCAGAATTTGGTGTGCTGTGCATCGAATTTTTTAAAATTGGAGTTAATACTAGAGCCATATTATTGATTACCAAAGACTAAAAAAGAAGAGAAAGGATTATTATTAGAAAAAATTTACATTTAAAAAATGTGCATCATTCTTTCAAACATCATTTCATGTAACGAAATGGTTCACTGATTTTTAAATAGTTTAGTTTGGTTCAATTCAAAACAGATAAAATACAATCAAGAACACTTTTTTTTCTGCATATTTTGACATTTAATAATCTGGGGGGGGGGATTCAGAGTTTAAGTACTTGCATCCTCTTGGATGGGCTTGTTAATCTGTCTCATTCCAATTAAAACTTTCTCGAAAAATAGAAAAAAAAAGGAAATCTATAAAAATACAGAAAACTTTCACCCAGAATAAAAATTTAAAATATTTGGAATTTTTTTCAGGATTGAAGTATTAAAATTTTTCATGAACTTGTAAATTCATTTTGTTGTTTACCAGTTGCGGTTCATGGTTTAATTTGGCGGGTGGGCCCGCTGTTATCGGGGCACCCCGATGGAGGTCATTGTGGCCTCCCAAAACAGTCTTTATTTGTCAAATTTCGAGTCCATATAGCTGTTTAGGCCTAATGTATCTTGTAATTACATTTAAATATATGTGCATGTTCATTTTTTATCATTCGGTAAAGTTTGGAGTTTCATTTTATGAATTGAGAACTTAACCACTCTCCTCCCAAAAGTTTCAGTTCGGGTTGCCTCTGACAATTGTATAAAGTTTTCACACAAAAAAAAAGGAAAACAGATAAAATGAAGAGAACTAAGGTGGGCGTACCAAATAATAAGACCCCCTCTTTTTCCCATGCAGGGTAGGAAAATTAGATTGTGACTGGGATCATGCAACAGCATTAACTTTCACTTTAACATGCTTCGTTTATATCAAATTACGAAACTGGTAACTAATTTTTCTAGAAACACGCAATTTACTTAATTACCAATATATTATTTTTATAAGAAATATAAATTACTTTTAATTGAGTAATAATTTAGGTTTGCTCAGCGTTAGAATACTCTAGCGTAAAAGAGGCATGACAATAAGCCCAACACGATTAAGACTTATTACTTGAACCAAATATCATAGCTTATAAGAAAATTGAAAAAACCTCACCCAATGAAGACTATTTTAGGAACAGCTTTTAATTCAAAAATATAATCTTAACTCTTATTATACTAGCCCGACACTGAAAACCATCTGAACCTAAATTCAAACTGAAACTTAAAAAATGGCAAACTCCTTTTCGAAAATAAAATCTCCATTCAGAAATTTTGAGAATGTGCTCTTAGTTCCATAAAGAAAAATAAACATACAGTAAAACCTGTAAAGTTGACCACCTTTGTAAGTTGACCACCTGCCTATGTTGACCGCTTTTGTCGGGAACGGAATTGGACCTATCTCATATAATGAAGGAAAACCTCTGTAACTTGACCACCTCTCTATCTTGACCACCTGTCTATCTTGACCACTAATGTAAACCAAATTTGGTTTGGAGTATTGTAAAAAACCCTTTGTAAGTTGACCACTTGTTTTTTTTTTAACTTAATCAAGCAAATTATTTTCTTTTATTATTATTTTTTTTTATAGTTTTTCAAGAATAATTTTGATGCTTTAGACCAGCATTTTACCAACTAAATAAAACAGCAGCATAAAACTTATGCTGCTCTTTATTCTCCGAAGTTTTTCTTTTGTTGTTCTATTTGAGATTGCTTTTTGTACTCTCCGTTCAATGAAAACAGAAAACTGGTGTCAGTAGAAAAAGTACAAAGTCTTTTCTTCCAGTAGCAATATTTTGAGGCAACACTGGAATTGTGCTAAAGAGAAAAGTTACTTATTTCTGGTGCAAGAGATTAAGAGATAGGAGATTTTCATTTTCAACTGCCTTTATGAACTAGGAGAGTCCAGCTTGTTGCTCTTTGTGTAAAAGTTGTACATAAAATGGTTTCAAAAAGAAAGTTAGTTGAACTTGAGATTGATAAAAGTATGATTAAAATTATATGAAAAGGTAGAAAGTCGGCGAAAATTAGCTGACACATACGGAATTTCTAAAACTAGTGTCTAATTTAGTAAAAAACGAGTAAAAAAGCAAAAATATTTGAATAACATTTTAAATTATTGTTTCAAAGTAATGTTAAACAATAAAGTGAGTTAAACAGAAAGAGTAAGTACCAATTATTCCAGAAATGAATACATGGTCCATGGTGCAAGAAATGACAAAAAAATAAAAAAAAAAATCATTACCACCCTTTATAAGTTGACCACCTGTCTAAGTTGACCACCAAAGTACTGCACCACAAGCGGTCAACTTACACAGGTTTCACTGTATTAAAATGGGCATCCCATGCAATAAAATGAGTAGGAACCCAAAATATTGTAAACCCCAATACTTGATAGTAGCAGCAGTTTAAGATTAAAGAAAAGGAAAAAATAGATTAAATCAAAAGAGAGAGAGAGAGAAAGCGATGAGAGAGCTTTTCCTTTCTACGTGGGGTGGGCTCCGAAATTTTTGCCCTTTGCCTCACTGAAACATCGTATAAGCGACGCGAAAGGAGACACATTCCTCCCGCTGCTTCTACTATTGCATGAAGATATTTTTCGAAGGGGCAAGAAGGGAGCCGGCCCATACACATTGTTTGGGTTGACGTTGCTTGTCGTTTTCGTAATGCTCGCAGTTGGTTTTAGTTGCGGGTCGCCGTTGAAATGGCCTGAAGGATCATTCTTAAAGCGCTGTCACTAGTAAACAGAAAATAAACTTTTTTTTTTTATATTAGTGATTAGCAGAGTGCTAGAAATTTAAAATCAGTTTCATGCCTGATTTTATTTAAAACTGAAACACAAAAAGACATTTTTAAATAATCTAATTATGCACTATTTTTCCGGGTGGGCCCAGCCCATAGTGACGAGCCGCCACTGTTGTTTACCCCAGAAGTATGTCTCCCGGTGCGCCCCCTTGCAGCAATGCTCCTGGGTTTAATAGATTATACATAATTTAAAATATTGAGGAAATTTCAAAAATAAAACCTTTTTTCCCCGTAAAGTCTATGTTGGGGTGCAACCAGGGCTGACCGCAATATTAATTCTGACAACGTCTGACAAGCAGGCATGTATGTGCTTCGTTTCGACTATTTTGCCCAAAAATTTGCAAACGCTCCAAATGTTCCGAGTTATGACAATGCCCTTCATATTTGTGTCAATTCAGAAAAAGCCTAGCAATTAACGAAATGTTCTGAATTTTATGTTTTCAAAAGCATTAGAAGTCTCACTTACCAAGAGCAAGGAGAATTACAGATGATTTTGTGTGATAGTAACCAGATGATTTATTCACAAAACAGTAAAATAGAAAGTTCTCTATTTACTAATATGACATTTAATGTCACATTTTGAAAATATATTTTGTTTTTCTCATAAGATTGACACATACGAACACATGTTTGAACACGACACGAACAAAGTAGTAAGGAACGATAGAAGAAGTTGCAGTGTGTACAAGGGCGCACGACCGAGAGCGACCGGTAGTCAATCACGTGACAATAGACCTTATTCACGGTTTGGCAACGGTCCCATCAGCTGTCCGTCTGCGGGTATTTTGACCAATTACGTAGTGTCAGTAGTGCTAAAAAAAACTCGTTTTATTTAAGGATTACTGGACTTCATGCGCATAATGAACATGTTAAGGGCTTAAAAAGTCTTACGAATGCATGGAAAATGCCGAGAAACAGGGAAAATAAAAAGAGAATTCGAGTTTTCACCATGTTTCTGATAAGAAACCAAAGAGGCTTAAACCCATGAAAATACGATAATAAAGAGAGTATTTCGTATCAAATGAATCGTTCATCATTCTTTTACAACGTTTCTTAGTTAAAAACGTAAAAAACCTCCCATTTTTTAATAGAAAGAAGAGTTTATAAGCCACACAAAATCAAGTGTTATTATACGCTGTAGTGCCGGATTTTCGTCTGCAACAGTTCCCACAATGCACTGCAGTGAGGGGTTTTTACCCGCAGTGACGTCAGGTGAATACTGTCCATTTATGATCATATGCTCCAATCAACCAATCAACAGCTTAAAATGGTAACCGGTGACGTAACCGATAGATGATAGAACGCTGCGGTTTGTAACTGGTTACTTACCGGTAAATCGGTGAGATTTGTCGAACGCAACCGCAAAAATGAGGCTCAGTCGGTCGGCATCAGCACAAAACTTTTCGAGCCCAGGATTTAACTGTTAACTGTCAGAAAAATTTTAAAAGTTTTGTTTTGAAATTGTTTCATGGAAATTTGTGATAAGCCAATATTTTCATCGTTAATAACTTGTTTTGTATTACCGAAAGGTAAGTGCATGTATAAAACTTTAGATGTGATAAATTTTACAACTTCAAATGTCTTTTGAATTTGTTAGTGTTCGACAAAGGGAAAAGCGAAAATAAATTAACATATTTAAAGTTTGTAGCCTTTAACTGAATATGTTCTGTATTTTTCTTGTTAAGTTGCTTTATGTGAACTGTAGCTTTTGTTCTGCATATTACTGGATTAATGAAATTCATGTTCTGTCTCGTGGTTGTATTTGTTTATCTTTCGCACTTTCCCTTCTATTGTAAGCAAAACGGCATGCATAAGTAATTAAACTTAGTTTTTGCCTTTGTACAAATACTAGAATGTTTGAAAGCAAAGTTTTGTCTCGCCACATCGTTGTTTCCACAAATCTAGTGTGAATTTCTTTCTCCGCCTATTTGGCATTCTTAAGATGGTTCGCGTATTGCGTGCTGAATTTGGTATTTGTTTGTTAGATGTAGTAGAATATACCTTTTTTAACCCGACCTTTTGCCGTCAAACATAGCAATTTCTTGAGAAATAAAGTTTTGGAACAGTTTCACCATCCCACCTTCATACAAAGCTTTTATAAATGATTATTAGTGTTTGCAAAAAGGTACCAGATTTTCCTTCAAAATGCAGCCAGTTGTTTATGCAAACGATGAAGCTTGCAAAAGTGCTCAATAATTCACCTTTTGTTTGGTTTTGAAATAACTTATTTGTGAATAGAAGTCGTAAGACACCTGTAGCAGTACCTGTTCTGTTGATAGCAGAGTTGCCAGACTTCCCGGATTTCAAGGGACAGTCCTGTATTTTGAAGAATTGTCCTGTGTCCTGGGGCACTTCCATACAGGACGGATGAAGTCCCGTATTCTAGCTAATAACAATATTTTACAAAACGAGATATTATTTTAAGGGGAAAAAAATTTAGTACAGGGTGGTGACAGATCAGGGAACTTGAACTCAGGGAAATATCAAGAAATTTGAAAAAATAACAAAAAATCAGGGAAAATTGATCAAATGAAGAAAAAAAATTTTTTTTTCCTTGCAAAATGAAGTATTTTGATTCCCTACGAATTTTCCGCCAATTATTTGTTTTAAAAAGTAAAATTAATGAGGTGTGATGCTTCTTATGATTGATTCTGTGTCTGTAAAGTTGTTTTATTTCATCTAGCTTGAATTTTTCTTCATGCATTCCATGCTACGTAAAATAAACAACCCCACAGGCAAAGAGGATGCCGTCATTAATGACTTTGCTCTCATGCTTTTACTCATTGCCTTGAAGTAATTAGTATGTAATTTTCAAGACTTCAAGAAAGGATCTTTGTTTTTTAAATTAATGCTGAAAATTATTTTTAAGTTATCACTTGACATTTTTAATTGAATTGCTAAAATTAATTTGGACTTAAAATCAAATTTGTTTTTTTTTGCCATGTTATTATTCCCTGTTACTTCAGATTACTTGTAGGGTTTTTTTTTTCAGACTTTAAAATTTTTTTATTTTAAAACCATATACATTTTGAAATTAATAATTGGTTTTGCATTTCAATGTTGTTTGTAATTAAAGTAATCTAAGTTTTTTTTTTTCAACAACTAATGAAATCATTTGAAATTGAGTTGTGTACATAAGTAAATATTTTTATTATTTTTTAATAGTTAAAATATTGTATTCCTTCATTAAAACCTAAGCTCTTGATTAGAGAATAGCTCAATATGTCAGGTTGTTGGAAGATTTCAATTTTTTTTACATAAATATGTCTGTTCTGCCGTGTACAGGTAAAGGGCAGAAACTAGAGTTTTCTTTTTGCATTTTTGTCATCTATGGTACGTTCCCTTTACTGTACAAGCTCGCTTATTTGGTTTCCGCTGAAAAAGAGACGTGAAAAAATTCCAACATTTTCCATTGTTAGTACTGAATCCACCACACATTTCTTCAAATATCTCAAAACTAATTTCTGCAGATACTGCGGTTTACCTGCACAGTGCACACAGTGCAGTATTTTTTACCTAAGTAAAACTACATTACTTCTATATTTGAACTATCACTTGTTACTCTTGCAGTAACAATTATACTGCTTGAAAGTTCAGTTCAAGATTATGATTGATTCATTTGAATTTTTGAGTTTTATCATGAATACATATGTCTTTAAGAGTGGTTTTAATAATTTCTTAGAATTCTTATGTTAACTGGTTCCTGGAAATAAAGTATTTGGTTTAGATTTCCTATAATATTTCTCTGTCGATAATTTAATAACTATTTTTACCAAAAAAGGAGCATCTTTTCAAAATATATTTTTAATTAACAGCTTAAACTGTTTTAAACACTGCATTTTATTTAATATGCAATGCTTTTCAGGTAGGGCAAAGAAAGGAAACCATTGTCATTGGTAACGTAAATCGGGGAAATTTGATGAACTTAATCAGGGAAAAATCAGGGAATTTTTTTTCCTGTTCCTGTCGCCACCCTGGTAAAGCCAAAAATGAAAAAAAGAGCAAAAGGAAAATCATATGGCTGCAAACACAGAAATTATTTTCGTTTAAATTTTTTTTTGTTTTGGCATGGGGGGAGCCGTGAGGAGCCGAATGATTACTTCCTCTTTGCTCATTGACTAATGTTGGGAGTATAATGCACATCCATTGGTAATCGCAAAGATAATGATTTTTATACTTTGATCAGCAACATTTTGTAAGGTTTAATGCTTTGATACGATTGAATTTTTTATATTTTTCATGAAGTAACGTTCTACGTCAGAAAGTACCCCTTAAAAAAACACAGTGGCGGATTACCGCATAGGTGCATGAGGCAATAGCTGGGGCCTCCAGCAAAGCAGGGGGCCTCGGAGCCGCCAAGTGTCACATCCTCAAAATTATGGTTTTCCATGGTAAATCCTCAAAACTCATGGAAATTGATAGACAATCATGGATTTTAGGCCCGGGATGATTGCTCCCAATAGAGCTTGGGGCCCCAGGGTTCAGGTACCTTTGTTTAGATTTTCCGAGGAGTTTGGATTTTCCTCATTCTTCCCAGAATTTTAGTACAAAATTGTATGTTTTTAAATACTCCACAAAACTATCTAGTACTTTCCGATAATATGCACAGTTAGTCTTGCTAAAATAACTTTTACCGTTCCAAGTAGTTTTTTGGCCGAGTACTCGTACACTCGGCTGAGTAAAGAGTATGCATCTTGTTAAAAAAAAAGATAAATTAATTTGAATTATGACTTTTTGAATTCAAATTGTGTTTTTTGCAATCACGAGTGTGTGTGTGTGTGTGTACCATGTAGGTGTGTGTGTTTGTGTCGAGGCATGAGTGTGTGGGTATGTGTGTGTGTGTGTATAGGTATGTGTATGTATGCGTGTGTGTTTGTGTCTCTATGCAGGCATGAGTGTGTGTGTATATGTATTCGTGGGTGTTTGTGTCTGTGTGCAAGCATGAGTGTGTGTGCGTGTATATTTGTGTCTGTGTGTAGGCATGAGTGTGTGTGTGTGTAGGATATGGACGCAACCTGGAGATGGTTTTCGCCGGACGAGCAGCATCGTGTGGTCGGTCGACAGTGGTGCTGCAGAGGGAGACAGTCAGGGTTGGCTTTCTGCCGGCAGAAACTAGTTTTTGCCCTGCCAGTGGCAGAAACTGGTTATAACCGGTTAAAACCGGCAGAAACTGGCAAAAACTTAAAATTGTCTTAAAAAGCTAAAGTAATTACTAAATGATATTTGTTTAAACTAAAAAATTAACTTCATTTCATTATTGTAAAGAATAAAATGTTATGCTAGTGCCCTGGATTTAGTACAGAAAGGGAACTTTTCAATTGCTGTAGCTCGAAATATTTGGATTAATCTAACAAAGGACAAAAACCATATACAGTGGCTCCCAAAAGTGTTCGTACACCTATGATTTTCAATGAAATAGGCCATTATCCATTGGTTAGAATTAATATTTCGGAATAGGTATTTTATTATAAGATCTATGATCTATATTTAACAAAACTACATGAAAATTTTTAACAAAACATTAAAACACAATTTTTAAAAAATCAAAAACCAAAAATTGCCGGAAATTTTATCTCACAAAAGTCTTCGTACACTTTGAAAAAATGTCAAAAAATTAGTAAATAATCTAACTTTTTACAAAGTTATTATTTAGTAGAACATCATGCAGTATCAACAAGAGCTTTTAAGCGTCTGGGAATAGATTTCATTGTTTTTTCTTTCTTTTTTTACGTAATTTCTGCGTAAGTGTTCAACCCCAGTTTGAGTCTTACTGTTTCTAGCTCTATTTTCGTTTCAAAGCTGTATTTTCGTAATCTAGACCCCAGATATCTCTAAATATGTTACATTAAGTTCAAATCTGGAGATTGAGGGGGTATTTCTAAGCTTAAGGACAATTTTTGAGGCACCAAACGCAAACGTGTGCTTCTTATCGTTATCTCGATAAAAAACAAAGTTGTTTCCGATTACCAAATTTTGGGCTAATAGTTTAAAATTGCTTTTTAAAATATTTAAATGAACAGCATGATTCATTATTTAATCAAAAAATTCCAAATTTCCAAGTCCTGATGCTGTAATGCACCCTCACACTAAAACACTTTCACCGTCCTGATTAACTGATCCAACTAAGTTCTTCAGATTAAATTCCTCATTTTTTCTTTTATTTACAGTTATACAACAATTTAACCCAAAATGTTAAATTTATTTTCATCTATAAGTAAGACGTTGTTCCAAAACGTTTTGAGCTTATTTATCATTGATTTTGCGACGGAAAGCGTAAGCTTACTGTTATTCGCACGAACAAGAAAATTTCTGCAGGAAGAGGTCCCATTTAATCCAGCTAATCAGAGAACTTGGCGAACAATTTTAGGTGAAAATTAAACGTAAAATGTTTCATTCAATTCTGCAGAAATTTTTCAGCACTCAAATGTGTATTTTTCATAATTTTTTTAACTGTAAACCTCCGATCACGCATTGTTAACTTTGCCAGTTGACTTTTTCTTACCGTGTTTTCGATCCGATTCTTGTCTTTAAAGCATTTTATCAAGCACTTCACTATAGAATGGTATAAATTACTTAATTTAGAGACATTTCAAACCAATTTACCGCTACTGTGAGGAAACAATTCAAATTTCGAATGGTGTTTGCGGTGTTTTTCAAATACCAGTCATTTTAAAATAAAAAGCACAATATTAAGGAATAAATAAACAAAAAATTAAAGCCAAATGACTTTAGAGGGTCAACACAATGCAAAAATAATTAAAAAAATGACATATGATAGTTTTAATCATGAATTTATTCGAAAAAATTTGAGTGTACGACGACTTTTGTGGCGTATTATTTCTCCGTCTCTTCATTTTTTGACAAATTTCAAAAATAAAATCTGGCAATATTTTGAAAAAAACTACTGGGTTTTATTCAGAATGGCATAAGAATGGTGTGAAAAAAAATTGGACTTCATATTCAAATTCAGTTTTGCGTTATTTTGGTTTTACTACAAAATTTCAAGGTGTACGAACACTTTTGGGAGCCACTGTAGGTTCTTAGGATAGAGGAGTGACATACAGAATTAAACTGGCATTACTGTTTGCAATGTGCTCGCAAATAAGCTTCATCTAAGTTTCTTGTGATTGAAATTATCATGTGCTTCAAGAAGAAAGTGTCAAATTTTACTTCCCAATATTATCTAAATTTTGTACCTAATATCACAGCTTTGCAAAACAAATTGGCCCCACTTCTCGAAACTCATTTTTCTAGTTGAATTTTTACCAATACCCTAGTTACTACATGATGGACCAGTTTTGAAAAATATACAATTTGAAAGTTTCATGAATATTGCTTGTTCTTTGATGCATTGCCTGCTAGCTCTTCTGTTCCAAGAATATTCTAAAGTTTCTCATTCGTGCGTATTAAATTGAGAAACTTTAGATTTTTTGAACCACCTTTTCCAAGCAGCAACTGCAGGGTCCAAACAATGTAACATTTAATTATGAATTGTGATAATATTGTAAAGTAAACTGCTTTGGTTAACAATTATTTTTTCCATGCATTTTCTACTGTCTGTCAATATTTTTTTTTTTGTCATTTTGAGAGTTTTTGCCAGTTTCTGCCGAAAATGTGGCAGAAAGTGGTTTTTGCCATGCCGGTTTTAACCGGTTTCTACCAGTGGTTTTAACCGCCCCGGCAGAAACTTGCCAGCCCTGGAGACAGTAGAAAATAAAATCATAGGAACATCAAAACAGTCAAATGAGAACAATAAGCAATCGTGATTGCTCAAAAAACACTATTGATCATGAAGATATTTGCTTTAATTGGAATAGCCAACGACAGGCCCGGATCTGCGTAACCGCAGTGGGGGGGCCCACGTCCGTAAAGGGCCCAACGGCCCAAGAAATTGAAGGAATAATTTTTTTAAAAAAAACTAGCACTAAGGCTTATTAACATTACGAATATACGCTGCTGACCTCTGGGGAGGGGCCCTACAGATTTTGATGCAGGGGGCCCAAAATTTATAGATCCAGGCCTGGCCAAGGACGTGTCTAGAGGGGGTTAGACCCCCCCCCCCAAACAAGCAATAACAAGTCGTCATTTGTCGCAGTATTATATCAGTCTTCAAAATATCCCAGTCGTCATTTGTGCAATTATGCCGGAGTCGGTGTTTATAAGGCAAGCAGGATTTACTAAATGGGATGTAAGTTGACGTAATTCGACCTCTTCGAATGATCACTTTTCTTGAAGAACAATTATATTGCCCTTCCTTATCTAGAAGGGAGAAGAGAGCCGAAGGGAGCAAACAGATCTGTGGGGGGTCCAGATCGAAGCCATCGGCATAATGGCACAGCTGTGTTTTCTTTCTTTAATTTTTGCAAAGTTTCCCGCTTTCCCACCATTAACAACCAACCCGTAACACGATAGTTTTATGACGTATTTAGTTAAATAAGTAATTTGGAAAAGGCGGGAATTTTTTCTTTTTCTTTTTTTTTTGGAGGAAGAACGTTCATCGCTGTTTTGATTCACTCCTGCTCGTGAAAGTGCTTTTGCTCTGTGTCTTCATTCAATGACAAGACCATTCTTTTTGAGATAAATTTAATAATATGCTTTAATAACTTTAATTTTTAGAATAATGCTGCCATCATGGTGTTAAATGATGATATGGTGTTTTGAATATAATAGGTTAAATGGTACAAAAGCATAGCTTTTGAAGAAAATAATAATAATATATATATATATATATATATATATATATATATATATATATATATATATATATATACACACACAGTTCATTCTTCTTTAAATTGTATTTTCGTTACAGAGAAAAGGAACATCTGTCAATTCATTGAAAAAACGCTTCATAAAATTACTATAAAAATTTGAAATGCCTCTGCTGCGAAAGTAGTTGGTTTTGAGTGTTCTCCTTCTTTCACTGGTGCCATTTATTTGTAATATATTTTACAATTTCTACTTCATAAAGATTGATTTACTCATTAAAGGCAAACGTTTTATATATAAACTAGTTGGGCCAGGGCAAACCTAACCTGACAGCATCGTAATGCTATAATTAAGAATAAGACCTGCGTAGCTTTCACAATGCTGCTAGGTTAGGTTTTCCCCAACTATGGAAGTGTTTCAGTTTTATTTTCAGGAGTGTACATATGCCATATTCTTCACAGGTAAAGAGTGTGTTTTAATGCTTCAAAAAAAAAAAAAAATGATGGTAATGATTTTTTTAAAAAAATAGAAAAACATAGGCTTTAAGGTTTACTTGAAAACTTCTGCAGAATAAGGATTTTTGAATTTCAGAAGAAAATAAATACTTCCAGGAAAATACTGTCAAAAAATCTGCTTACTCAGAAATTTTGATGTTTCTTTTATATTTTCTTCATTCTGTAAACGTACTACGAAAGAAATTCATCATCCAAATGAAGTCAAAAAATAAATAAAAAATAAAGGAACGAAAATAAAAGGGCTTCATTGATGACTTATTAAATGACCCTCGAAAAATTACTTGCCCTAATGTTACAAAATATGGTCTTAAGAATCGCCTTTTTAAGACTTAAATTTCAGGAAATATTCGAGCAAGGGTCCCCGCGAACTGCCTGCCTTTAACATTATAAAAAATCAATTTTTTTAAACTACACTTAGAAAAAAAGTGGAATAGCCCCGGAGTAAAAAAAAATCGCTGAAGCATTTGGGCCCATAATTTTTGAACAAATTTTCACAGAAGAGATTCAGCACCTCTTTCTTGAAAAGTGGTTTATCATGTAAAGTTTGTCTACAATTGCGTTTTTGAAACTTCAATTTCGAAAATTGGGAAGGGGGGGGGGAGAGAGAGAGATTGATTTTGATCTATTTTTAAAAAAAGATTGATCGGGGCACTCCGTGGGCTCCATCCCTTACCCTAACGTTAATAAATATGGCCTATAATCGCGTTTGTAAGGCTTCAATTTCTACTACTTTCCGCTGAGACACCTGCACCTTTTTGTCCCCAAACATCAGCAAAGAAAATCTAAAATTACGTTTTTAACACTTAAAGTTTCAAAATTTTTGACCCCCCCACCCCTTTACTTATCAGATCAGGTTTCCTCTTTTTTTTTGTTAAGTACCCCCCCGCCCTTCTAACATTTTTTTGTGGTTGCGCTACTGAATTACACTTGCATTGAAAAAATGGCTAAAAAACTGGGATTTTGCTAAATGCAAGAAATTGGTTCTCAGTGGAAATCTCCCCTTGCTCTGACTAAATTACAAAAAAAATAATGTTTTTTTTGTCAGAAATGTCGTTTTTTTCCCTTTTATATAAGAATGTAACTGCCCCCCCCCCCCCCCACCTCCTCCATAGCTTGTTTTTTTATTCAAAAAATTAAAAATATATGATTTTCTGCATTGTTTATATTAATAAACTATATCGTTTTTGTTGTGTCAATAGAGGGCCTCCGGATCAGGCTGCACCTGTGGCCTCACAATCCCATGATCCGCCACTGAAAATACACCATATCCAGTAATTGTCCTCAACCTAAAAAATATCCCCCCCCCCCCCACCTTTTACTCTTAGAAGCCTGTCTTGTATTTACTGTTCTTAAATCTGGCAACCCTGATTAATGGTTCAAAGTTCAAATAGGGCAGTCTATTTCTCTGGTTCACTGGTTCTGAAGTAAATGCCATGAAGTGAAACCTTCATCTTAAGAATAAAAAATCAAGGCAAAGGGTTTATGTCTTTTACTTTGACTCAAGTCCTAAGCTCCTAAGATGAAGTAACCACTTCATGGCATTCACTTCAGAACTTACAGAGATTCTT
Source organism: Uloborus diversus (assembly GCF_026930045.1). NCBI lineage: Eukaryota > Metazoa > Arthropoda > Arachnida > Araneae > Uloboridae > Uloborus > Uloborus diversus. The sequence goes on along the minus strand of NC_072731.1, from coordinate 166,838,150 downwards.
GTGGTAGTAAAGATCACCATTCAGACTATAACCAGAGCAGGTGCTGCTGTCCTACTACTTCCAGTGGCGGATCATGTGATTGTGAGGCCCCAGGCGCAGCCTGAACCTGAGGCCCTCAAAAAAAAAACGATAGTCTTACTAATATTAACAATGCTGGAAATCATAACTTTTTTTATTTTTTTGAATAAACGAACAAGCTTGGGGGGGGGGGACAGTTACATTTTTATTTAAAACGGAAAAAACGACATTTCAGACAAAAAAAAAAACTCATTACAGTGAAAAATTTTGCCTCCTGTATTTGTTCGTAATTTAGTCAGTACAGGGGGAGAGATCCTCCGAGCGACGCTTTCTGGCATTTACAGGGATCGGAGTGGTGGTTTCAAAAATTTTAGGATACAATTTTGATAAAATTTTAGGACAACAAATATCAAGTTTTTTTTTTTTTTTTTAAACTTTAACGTAATGTATAAGCTTGATTTTCGCAGTGGATGATAAAACGTTTCAAATTCAATCTTGAAAATTACAATACAAGGCACATTCAATCTTTTATTCTTTAACACAGTGATAAGTATGAAGCAAAAATAAATGTACATATTTCCAACTGCGTCTGTCAACTTGCTTTGTTGTTGCTGAAAAAATGTCCTTAATAAGGAGGGATTAAAAGTAGAGTGCAAGGTGCAAATCCAAAATGGATCCAATACATTTTGGATTTGCACCTTGCACTCTACTTTTCTTTTTATCAGATAATCTGATACTTTTTGGTATGTCAGAATCATCAAAAATATCCCTGTAAATTCCAGATAAATCATTTAAAGATGCAAATGAATAATTGTTTTATATGGCAACTAAAACTATAAGAAAATCTCCGCTTACGAAATTGTATCTTGGAGTGAATTTGAAACAAAAGCTTTGGATTGCTTCATCATGACCAATATGTTTTCAGTAAAAGACAAAGAACATGGAATTTATAATACAGCTTGAATTTTCATGCTACTTGTCAACCTCTTCTGTCTCGCCGCATCAGCATGAGACAATACCTGTGAAAATAAAATGCTTTAAATTCATCCCTGTTCAAAGAGAATTTCGTTTACTATGGCATTTAAATAAAACAAACTACTATTCACATTTTTAAAACAAAAAGTTAGAGACTAAATTTAAAAATTATATGCGCAAGAAATAATCCAACTTCACTGAACAGAAACACAAATAAAAGCAAGAAGAACAAGCTAATGCTCAGACTACAACGTAAGGTAAGCATTATGAAAATAAATATTACTTCCCACCTGGGGACAAACCATTTAACTTTTGTTCTAAATATGCTTTTTGAGCCAAGTGCTTACATTTGAGTTCTTATTTTAGCTTATAGCTTTTTTGTAGAAGAGGAATGACTGCAAGATTTAGAAAGTATAGATAAAACAGTTTTATATTGAGCATCTGTTTTTGTTAACTGCATCCCCCCCCCCCCCACTTCTCTAGAAAAAAAAGTGGCAACAGCATAAGTTTTTCTCTTTCTTAAAAAAAAAAAATTCTTAAGATCTACGAAGTTTATTTTGTCCTAAAATACAGGCATATCATCATGAAAAGTTTCATTTTTCTGCACAAGTAGGGAATATAGTGTGAACATAATAGAAATTTTAGGAATTTTAGGACAATTCCTAATTCTGGGCGTTTAGCAAAATCCCAGCTTTCCTCAGTTTTCCAATGCAAGTATAATTCAGTTGTGCAATCAGAAAAAAGTCCAAGGAGGGCGAAGCATTTAGCAAAAAGAAGAGAAAAAACTTGTGATCTGATAAAGAAAGAGGGGTCCGGGGAAAATTTTTGAAACTTGAAGGTTTAAAAACTCCATTTTAGACTTTCTTTGCTGATGTTTAGGGACAAAAAGGTGCAGTTGTCTCAGCGTAAAGTGGTAGAAATTGAAACCTTAAAAACGCGATTATAGGCCATTTTATTAACGTTAGGGTAAGGGATGGAGCCCAGGGAGTGCCCCCAATATATATATATTTTTTAATAGATCGAAATCAATTCTCTGCCCCTACATCTTTCCCAATTTCTAAATTGAAGTTTCAAAATCACTAATGCAGACAAAATTTACATGATAAACAATTTTACGGGAAAGTGGTAATGGGGCTCTTCCATGAAATTTTTTTTCAAAACTATGGTTCTAAAAACTTTAGCAACATTTTATATTCAGGGGCCATACCATTTAAATTTTTTCTAAGTGTAATTTAAAAAACTTAATTTTTTATGATATTAAAGAAAGTCTGTTCTGG